>NC_036844.1:3756498-3795035 GCF_002910315.2 Salvelinus sp. IW2-2015 | reverse complement strand
ATTTCTTCCAAAATGAAGGAGAAGCAAGAGAGAAAATGTTTGTCATTTCACTTTCAGTTTCATTTATTTAGCTATCAAATGCAGCTAGCTAGTTTAGCCTACTGAATCACGCTGCTCAAACAGAGGGATGCTGTGTTAGCTAGCTGGCTATGACTATRCAACACAACACTGGWACTCTTCCAAGTCAAGGTAAGCTTTTGGTATTACAAATTTGTTGCCACCGGGTCCGACGGCGAAACTGCTTACTGACTGTACACTAACATTATTGCATGATTTGTAGCTGGTTTACAAACGCGTTAGTTCTATTAGCTATGCTGACTATGATGTTACTTTAGCTAATATGGTGACAATGATGTAGGCTGTGTGTAGCGGTTTGGCTTGGAAAGGTTTTTTCACCTGGTCACAGAGCTGAAGTGTTGTGCATTGAAGTCCACAAGCGAAGGGACAKGGTGAGAGGAGGAGAGCGCATTGAAGGAATACAACGTGGCTACTATGAAAYTGAACTGTGTTTACGTGTGATCAGGGGTGTTGAAACAAATTCTGTTGAAATTATTATTTTTTAAATCTGAAAAACGGAAGCAAACGGAACAAAACGGGGATAAACATACCTGAATTTGTCCAATAGAAACACTCGTTTGCAACTGTTGGACTAATGATTACACCCTATATCAGCTAAAAGCAGGAAAGATTGTGGAAGGCGATATTCAATGACACTATCTGTCCATGTGTCACTTTCTGTCTCCTCAAATTTGTAATTTCCTGCATAGTGGTGTTGCCTGCTTTGAGCCATCTCATTCAGGTAATGGAGAGCGCAGATGATAACCCTTCCTAGGAAGAGAGGCATGCACAGCAACCTGTTAAAGCAACAGAGTCAGAGCCACCAAAGAAGAAAGCTGCCCTCTTGTTGAGTTCTTCTGAGTGGAGGACTGTCCACTACACTGGTGGTCACATTATGCAGGGGCCCACACAAGACCGGCCTGCATTGCACGAAGGCACCTGGCAACGCCTGCCACATCAGTACCTTGTGAGAGGTTGTTTTCACTCTCTGGACATATGGTACAGAAGAAGAGAGCAGCTTTATCATCTAAAAATGTCAACAGGCGTGTTTGTCTTTGCAACTGGCTCAGTAAAAAGAAATAGGAGGACGACTTAAGTGTATGGTCATAGGTTTATGTTCTGTGGAATTCATGACATTGTTGGACAGGTTTATGCTCTTTGTTGTTTGTATCCATAGAGACAGTTATTTGTTTCTTATAGCCAACCCTCCAATCAGTAATTGGGAGAACAATCATTTGGAATGGCTGAAGATTAGTGTGTGTGTGTGTGTAAACTTCAAGAAAATATATGAGGGAGTAGGCATACTGGGAGCATTAGTAAGTTCCAGGACTTTTGTAATGCTTATTTTGTTTATGGTGAATATGCCAATAAAAACATTCTGATACAGAATGTCCCTAAATACCTATAATGCCTTTTTTTAAATGGAAAAATATTCATTGAGCAAATTTAAGCAAATACTTTTTTTTACGATTAACTACAGAATTTTAGGAGATTAACCGGGATTAATGATTTTAATCGTTTGACAGCCCTAGTATTTTACAGTCAATATACAACCTAACCATGACATTACAAAATACGTAATTTCGACCAGTTTTGCCTGCAGGMTGACGATATGTGAAGTAGCAGCCAACCTGTATCCTGTCATTGTAGTTATCTAGTAGTAGAACTCCAGAGCTGGTGACTTTCTTGGTCTCCACCATGGTCTTCAGGTCCGCCAGAAGATTCATGTGCTTGGACATGTCAGTAGCTAGTACCTACGGGGACAAACAACAACATGTTGGATTAGTTCAATTGGGTGCTAAACTGGAACTCACTCACTCAAGCAGTCACTCACTTTCATTTGACAAATATTTTGCAATGTTCATATCTGTATCACTCACTCATTAATTAATTCATCCCTTTACTAGCTAGGTTCATCCACCCAACCACCCATCCACCCCACTCACTATGTCTATGACCATTTTCCTGAGCGACTGACGTTGTTTCTTGGTCAGGTTCTGAAAGATGTCACAGTTGTCTTCCTGCAGCAGCTTGAAGCCTACGGCCAGGTGGTGGTTCTCCAGGACTGACGAGTCATTGTACATGAGGGCCAGCTCTGAGTCTGGAGGGAAAACACACAGATAAAAGCACATGGTTAGAAAGCAGCTTTTCCGACATCATTTTGAATATTAGAGTAACATATATCAGGGTAATATTCATTAGGTATTTCTAGAGAAGCACGGACATTTTTTGCGAGTGTGTGTGTCTGTAGATTTGATTTGGTATGTCACTGTCTCTCTTTGCCACGCGCATGCACGTTGCATATTGAATAAAGTGAATCAAGTAGCCAAAGAAACATATTGGGACACTTTTACTACACACGCACGCACAAGTGCGCACGCGCAGACACAACACACAATGCCTACTACTCTGAGTAATCCCTACCTCATTTGACAGAGACAAGTCAAATATATATCTCTATCTATTGCACATACGCAGGCGCGCAGTCACACACACACACAATCACACACACACACAGGCACGTACACACACACACGCGTGTTCACGCAAGCACACATGGACGCACACACGGATTCCAAAGGATGGGTCCAATTAATTTGTTGCCATGGTGGCTAGGCTAACACATGTTATGTCATATCAGGATTGCGTAACTGGTGTGGATCAAAATCAGCTCCCAGTCAATCAGCCTAGAGAACAGACAGTCCAATCCCAACATTGTATAATCTTATACTAAGACAATGAATCCGGTTTCAATATGAATCAATGTACCCGTCATTCTATCTACAATACCATTTGGCTTGAACTGAGTTAATTTGTCTTGCAAGGCAATATTTTCTAGCCTGGTCCCAGATCTGTTTTTGCTGTCTTGCCAACTATACGGTCATTGTCACGCTAAAGTTGTTCATGTCAATGTCCATAGGAGATGATTATACAGCACAAACAGATCTGGGACCAGGCTACATGTTTTGCCCATTGGCAGACAATATGTATTTATGACTGTGAGTACCAGCCTCTTGGGCTGCTAACCCAGTCAGGGCTACACCCACAATAACATCTACTAAATATGTGAATGTGAAAAATAAAAATTGATTTGAAGGAAAAGCTAATCTAAACAGCCATCTACATTAGCACTGCGATAAAAGGCAAAAACYGCATGTCATGTGAGGTCGAATAGCTCATAACTGCAAAACATGGGAAAGACCACTCACTGGTACTGATGAGAAACTGGTTGGAGACCCCCGGGTGGTCTACGTCATGAATAGCACTGGCAAAGATGGCAGCAAGGATTTCCAGGTCTGTGAACACAGCCTGCGAAGACAAGAGGTGGAACCACTTTATGAGCACAACAAAACAATGAACACAATCTCACTGTATGAAACTCACTGTTCAATCCATCAAAACCAGGGTCATTCAAAAGGGAAGAAAACAGATTGGAACATACCTGGACTTSTCTAATAAGAAARTATCATCTTTGTTATCCATTGCAAAATGTTTTAAAACATTTTCTGTTGCCTGCCCTAATGAACACAACTCAGGTTACATTTAAAGCAAGTTTTAAACAAGACAAATATAAAAACAGATATAATTGCTGTGTTAAAAACACATTATTAACAGAACATAAGCCAAAAAGTTAAAAGAGGTGGCCATATTSACCGTATCAAATCCTACCAACAAAGTTTCCCCCCATAAAGCAACYGAGATGGTACATTCCCCTACCTCTAGAACAGGCGTGGACAGAAGCACGTGAGTGGATTGGGTGACATCAGCAGCATGGATGTTATTGTGATAGGCTACATCGCCATGGTAATAGTCTTCTAGAGTCTTCAGGTAAGTTATAAAGGTGTCTAATGGTATTTTGAATGTTTCAAATAAATGTCTTTCCTGAAAATGAGAGAACATGAGACACGGTCAAAACGAATCAAGAATAATGTCAGAATTATGGGTCAACTGACTGCTATTCACCATACCTACACTAACACACACACCGACACCGACACCGACACACACACACACACACACACACACACACACACACACACACACACACACACACACACAGTAAATTCGTATAAACGTTCTTACCTGAAAAATTGTGTACATCATTACTGTTAAAGGCCGGTTCCCCGAAAGCTCGGTGACTTTGAAAAGATTAAGGCCCCATTTATTGATGTCCTCAAGCTCCTGAAATCAGACATCATGGCCCGTTTTAGACACACCATTTTCCTCCAAACATACACTACATGGGCAAAAGAAATTGGATACCTGCTCYTCGAACATCTCATTCCAAAAWMATGGGCATTGATATGGAGTTGGTCCCCCCTTTTGCTGCTATAACAGCCTCCACTCCTCTGGGATGGCTTTCCACTAGATGTTGGAACATTGCTGCGGGGACTTGCTTCCATTCAGCCACAATAGCATTAGGCTTGCAGTCAGCGTTCCAATTCATCCCAAAGGTGTTCGATGGTGTTGAGGTCAGGGCTCTGTGCAGGCCAATCAAGTTCTTCCACACCGATCTCAACAAACCATTTCTGTATGGACCTTGCTTTGTGCACGGGGGCATTGTCATGCGGAAACAGGAAAGGGCCCCAAACTGTTGCCACAAAGTTGGAAGCACAGAATCGTCTAGAATGTCATTGTATGCTGTAGTGTTAATATTTCCCTTCACTGGAACTAACTGGCCTAGCCCGAAACATGAACAACAGCCCCAGACCATTATTCCTCCTCCTCCAAACTTTACAGTTGGCACTATGCATTGGGGCAGGTAAGGTTCTCCTAGCATCCGCCAATCCCAGATTCGTCCATCGGACTTCCAGACGGTGAAGCGAAATTCAGATGGTGAAGCGTTTCTACTGTTCCAGAGTCCAATGGAGGCGAGCTTTACACCACTCCAGCCGACGCTTGGCATTGCACATGGTGATCTTAGCGGCTGCTCAGCCATGGAAACCCATTTCATGAAGCTCCCTACGAACAGTTATTGTACTGATGTTGCTTCCAGAGGCAGTTTGGAACTCGGTAGTGAGTGTTGAAACTGAGGACAGATGATTTTTACAKGCTACGCCCTTCAGCACTCGGCGATCCCGTTCTGTAAGCTTGTGTGGCCTACCACTTTGCGGCTGAACAGTTGTTGCTCGTAGACGTCTCCACTTCACAATAASAGCACTTACAGTTGACCGGTACAGCTCTAGCAGGGCAGGAATTTGATGAAGTGACTTGTTGGAAAAGTGGCATCCTATGACGGCGCCACGTTGAAAGTCACTGAGCTCTTCAGTATGGGCCGTTCTACTGCCGATGTTTGTCTACGGAGATTGTATGGCTGTGTGCTCGATTTTATACACCTGTCAGCAATGGGTCTGGCTGAAATAGCCGAATCCACTAATTTGAAAGGGTGTCCACATACTTTTGCCATCTAGTGTATTATAAGAGAAATTATATACATTAATACACAATTACACATTTTCCATGACAAAAATGCATAACTCCGGTATAGTCTGGAATTCAACCAAAACAACATTGTAGGTTTATCCGTACTGCGCTGTACAAAATCACATTCTAAGTAAAGATGTTTCGAGACAATGTCTGTATCACAGTCTAACAACAGACAATTAAGACACAAATAACGCAAAGCCAGTATCATCTTAATAATATAGGGTGTATCTTCAGAGCTACTTCGTTACTTTTCTGGATTGGGTATTCACACCACGTAGCATGTTTGGTTGAATCCAGCCCATCTCCCGTATTACCACATGCCCTGTATGCCAATCAGCAATCCACTGTGGCGTAACATTATATAGGTGACCCTTTATTAAGGCATCCTATCACCTGGATCTCAATAGAATCAATTTAGTCCATATCACTATATGGGAAATTACAGAGGTGACCCTTTTAGGCATCCTATCACCAGCAACTTGWCCGATTTTGGCCTAAATCTGAAGTGGTGATCAGTGCTAGAAGATTAATAAGCACTAGAACATGGGTTAGCTCTGGTGGTAATCTCTAGCTAGCTACGATGGTGCCCTAAAGTACTATAACGGAACAGTGGGAAAATGACTAGAATAAAAATAGAATGATAGAACAATGAAGAGGCCCGGTTCAGGCCACACTTCACCTTGGGAAAAGTACAAAAGTCCAGATAAAGGCCCGGCCAAAACTCAAAAGGACATTATGTAGCTAGAGGTTAAAGTGATACACAAATGTGTACTACAGCAATCATTTCACATTTAGCAGACACTCTTATGCAGAGCAACTTACAGTAGTGAGTGCAAACATTTCCATACTAGTCCCCCGTGGGAATTGAACCCACAACCCTGGTGTTGCCAGCACCATTCTCTACCAACTGAGCCACACAATATGTTATAAAATGTGTATATGTTACAAATTCCAATTTGTACAATATGTTAGGATTTTGTAAGTGCTTAAGATCCCAGACTGCATCTTTAAGTTCCTTCCTCAAGGGCACAACAGTATTTCTTTCCTAAGTTCATAACAGATAAATCGTTGACTTTAGTCTGTAAAACAAAAGCACAACCAAAAGATTGCTCTTATATCTGATTGTTTTATCTACCTTAGTTGAATACCCTGATTGTAAGTCGCTCTGGCTAAGAGAAGCTAAGAGCGTCTGCTAAATGACTTAAAATGTCAATATAATGTCAAAATGCTCCTTCACCGTTGCCAGTTTGTCGTCTGTCCCGGTCTTGACCCCAAAACGGGGTACAGTGTTGGAGAGGCTAGTGCTGTGCTGCAGCTTCTTCACACCACTCATCTGACACATGGGCTTGGCATTCTTCTTGTCCGTCTTCACCTTCTGCATCTGGGGGCATGGCCTCTCCGCGCCATGCTGCTTGTCTGGGGAAGAGTGAAGGAAGGAGGGGATAGATATAGGACGAGAGGGACGAAATACACAAAGTTATTTTTTGTTGTTGCATATTTTATGCTCGTCGGCTGAAGCCTAACTTGAGATCGCACTCTCCAATAATCARGCATTGAGGTCAATTGGGGACTTGATTTTACGCACCCTGATCTCAAGTTAGGATTGGTTCTAACTTGGTTACATTTTATCAAACGATATGGATTGTTATACGGCAATTCCGTAACGGAATTACACTGAGAATGGTATACCAAAAAGTATACCAAACAAAAAACATTGATTTCAAAGTTTAACAAACCATAGAATTCTACGGACTACTTAACAATTTCACAGATTTTTTTTGAACAAAAACACATTTACGGGAAGAACTGTGCAGATAGAAAGTTGGGTAACAGATTAAAACTGAGGGATATTTTACCATAATTATGTTACTAAACTTTGCATCTGCATAGTTTTTGTTGTAATTTTTTTTTTTTTACTGTGTAAATTGTTGAAAGTAGTCATTGTGCATAGAGTTGTATGGTTTGTTATACTTTAAAAGCAATGTTTTTTGTTTAACATACCTTTTAAAGTGAAAAATCAGAGTCTCAGTGTAATTCTGTTATCGTGGAATTGCCCAATACCCAAATTATTTGGAGGCTTTTTGGTTATGGGGAGTTTCAGTTTGAGGGGACATTTTTGTGGACTGAGCGATTGAGACTCTTTACTTGACTTTTGGGGACTTGTACTTGTTGTTATAAGTACTGACAACAGAACAGCAAGGTCAGTCAGTCTTACCTAAGAAGGTTCTGGAGATGAACTCAGAGACCTGGTTCCCCGAGCGACTCATCTGAGACATGTGAGACAGCTCCCTGTTCAACATCCTCTTGAACTGGACACCGAGAGAGGGAAGAGAAAGAAAATGAGATAGAGAGGGGGGGATTACTCCTGCGCATATATGACATTGTGTAGACTATAAAGGGTAAATAATAGCATACTTAGCGTACATACATCATAAAGCATCACAACGATGTCACATTATTTTACTATTTTACCTCAATGAAAATGACTGCACTGATGAAAACACTTAACAAACCAGTAAAGTCAAACCTTCTCTCAAGTTTTTGGAATGACACTGTGAATGAATAGACATTATCCAAAGGCAGCAACCCAAACCTACAAGCTTTAACATAAACTTAGCTGTCTGGGATCTGTTGAAAATATTTTGCTCCGGAAAACGAAAATGAGTGTTTCTTATTGGAAGAGGTAGTCTGTCCCTGTTTTAGTCGGTATTTTTCCATTTGGTGCCTAATGTACTTAGCCCTGAAATTGCTTGAATTCTAAATCAGCATCAAGGTCAACATACTGTACCTTTATGTACCCCAATGACACAGAACGTAAGGAGGTTTGTGTCATGGCGGTACATCGATGCAGTAAAATCGAAAACAGATAGACCCAAAACATGTACACAAAGGTGTCCCTCAAAACATCTGTCATACAATCAATCGTGACATAATCCATAAAGTAGTGTCTCCATGGCCTTGATGGCATAATCTATAAATTATTTTGAGGCAAATAAACCTAGAGGATAGTAACAAGATTGAATACAGAAGGCGTAAGGTAGGCGAATACACACAAAACATCACTAATCTAGTTATGGCTATAACATCAATGATAAAGTATTATCCTCCCCCCCAAAAAATCCAATGCTGAATAACTGGATAGAATGGGACCTAGAGCTTCTGAAGGGTCCGTAAGACAGGTAGCTACATTACGAGGACACTAGTCAGCTGCGTCTTCGACTAGCTCTTTGGAGCGGACCTAACATGGTTGTGGAGAAGATGCTAGCTACGTCTGAGGAAGACTGCACCAATCAGTGACCGTCAAGCCCAAATTGAACCAAGAGCATTCAAGATGTGCCTATTAGGCAAGTGAACGGCCTTCATTTGGTGTTCTAATTCCACTGTGGAAGACATGGATACTAACTGAAATCCCTCGCAGTGCATCCCTCTAACTATTGGCCTCATCTTGGTGTCTAAATGGTTGTGGATATACRCGGACCTTGTGTGTGTGCGGGATGTGCATACTTGCAAGTGTGTAATCTAAAGCAATATTTTTGGTGAACACTCACAAGACATAGGCTGTTTCTCAATATGTATACTACTTACTGTGCTCCACACTCCCCCTACTACAAAAAGTAGTAGCTATAGGTTATCCCTCCATGGTTATTTAGCCCAAGTTAGCTGGTCAGCTAAGCTAGCAATCACACACCACAATCCATGGCTACATGGGTGACTACACAGTCTGCAAGTACTCTGTCAACCCTGGGAAAGCATGCCAATATAACCTGATACTAGCTACATTACAAATAAACATCCTTCAACAACGTATCCCTGGATTTTATTTTTTGAAGTGAGAGGGCAGGAGTCAGGAGACGAGAGATATGCGTGCCTCACAGTAACCTCAGCCCGACTATGCCCTGTAACATTACTGCCTATTCACTTCATCTGCTGCCAATCAGCCAGGCGAATGGCAACACAGTCGACACAAGATACATAAGCAAACTTATCAGCCAGCTAGTTTTAACAGGCAAAAACGTTATGCAAGGTACAGTGCCTAGCTAGCTACAAATTCTTCTTGGCCCTATTGACTTAATATAGGGTTGCGATCTACGCATACTACAGTGGGTGTTGTAGGCAGCTAAACATGAAAACAATTAACACAGTGTGTATTTATTCAGATTTCAAGATACAATATTGTAGTCAGGAAACATGGGATGTGAACGGGCAACATTTCATTCTGAAGAAGGACTTTCTCTCGCTTCAGCCCAAATAATGGCCGCCATTGATTTTTGTTGAGTCATATTTCAGTGTGTACTTTCCGTTTCGGATACTTTGATTTGGACTCATACTCCGACTGGTGTGTGCTCCAATTTGCGTGCTCAGAGTACATTAGTATGCATATTGAGAAACACCCATAGAGTAAGCCAAATATACACAGTGTACAAAACATTAGGAACACSTTCCTAATACTGAGTTGCACCCCCTTTTGTCCTCATGGACTCTACAAGGTGTTGAAATTGTTCCACAGAGATGCTGGTCCATGTTGACTCCAATGCTTTCCACATTTGTGTCAAGTTGGCTGGATGTTCTTTGGGTGGTGGATCATTCTTGCTACACACAGGAAACCTTTGAGTGTGAAAAATCCAGCAGCGTTGCAGTTCTTGTCACACACAAATCGGTGCGCCGGGCATTGACTACCATACCCCGTTCAAAGGCAATTAAATATTTTTCACCATCTAAATGGCACACATACACAATTCATGTCTCTATTGTCTCAAGGCTTAAAAATCATTCTTTAACTGATCTCCTCCCCTTCATCTACACTGACTGAAGTGGATTTAACAGGTTACATCAATAAGGGGTCATAGCTTTCACATGGATTCACCTGGTCAGTCTGTGTCATGGAAAGAGTAGGTGTTCCTAATGAAATGTACACTCAGGGTAGACTAATGCTACTACTACTATATTTCACAATGGGTCGAAGGTGAGAAAATAAAGTCCCTTAGGAGAAGGGCAAGAGCTTAAAAAATCTGCAGCTCACTGAAAAAAAGCAAGCTGTTGAAGATCAGAACCTCCAAAACTCTTAGAATCAACCCTTGTGATTGATGCTGAGAAGAGAAACACATTTTACACTAGTGCGCAATGCACTGTGCAGTATAATTGATGCAACATAAAGCATTGTTACACTTATTTAATGTCAGTAACCTCTACTATTACCATAGTGGATGTGAACACAGCTCTCTTTGCAATTCAAAAGAGAATCATGCAAAAGCAGATACGTCTTTGATGAACACTTCCTGGTTGTGAGAACGTGGCTTATGAAGGGTTATTAATGGAGGGAAACAATGCAGCGCTATTTATATGGAGATAGCTAACACCCACTAGTCCCATGCTCTCGTCCTCGCCCAGCCTTTCATGAATGGACACACAGGGACAGAAAGTCATGGACGAGCTCATTTGAAAAACAAATCCAAGGAGATCCGTAGTGGCTCTCTACTGTACGTAAAGGGGAGGGCCTATCTAGGCGTGAGGCACAATGATACTGTAGTTGCGTGTCTTCTTAAAAGGGGATGGTCGTAGATATTATGCGTGGTCATAATGAGTGTCGTTACGAAGGGAATTGTTGAGTTGAGTTCATGCCCGACTACATTGCAAAAGCCAGATCTTACAACGCCAAGATAGGTATTTAACATATCAGCTGATCACACCATACAGTATGATATAGCAATCTGGTACCCGACTGCACAGTCGATGACGTAGCACACACAACCATTGGTTGATTCAATGCAACGCCTGTGCATCTAGTCGACCAATGGATGTAGATCAGGGAGTGACAGTTTGGTCACTTCCTAAAGCGATGGCCTTATGCCAGAGGCAATGGCTAGGAAATATCTGGACAGGTATTATTGTGACACACAACTATTGTATGCTGAATGAGTTTGTGTTCAGTGTATTATGTGTACACATCATCATACATGCACAAACACAGCACTCACATAAGACAACGGCTGTGAAAGCAAAGCATTAGGTCGGAACTATGGGCTAGAGTGCAGCCCGGTTGGTCAATCTTGCAGAATAAACTACGGTGGTTAGGCAACTAAAAGTTTTGCGATTATGCTGCGGGACTGAGAGGTAATTTGTGGTTTAGTGCGGTACCCTGCGGCACTACTTCATTGCTCCAGAACAGCTCAAGGGGGAGTTAGAGCACTGATTATGCTTTTGGGTCCTACTGTGTCTCTAACTGACAATGAATGGGCGACATAAACCTACATAGAAACGGATAATTGTGCACGACTTTTTATTCTAAGAGAAATTTAGACTACAATTAGGGTCTGGAAATGTTAGGATTATTTTGCTCTTACTGTAGTACTGTAGCCTACTCCCGACCGGTTATGTGGTCTAAGACACTGCATCGCAGTGAAAACAGCATTGCTACAGATGCTGGTTCAACACCCGTGCCGGCTGCGACTGGGAGACCCATGAGGCGACTGTGGGCATTTGGTTTCTCTCCCTCTAAAAACAGAAATTATTCTAAATGACAAATTGYCTTTATTTACAAATTAGAAACAATTTCTCACCGCATGTTCAAGAATGGCCATTTTCCTGGCTCACTTTAGTATTTGAAAACGAAATCTCCAAAATATCGTTATTTTTTACACAAAGCGATAATTATTAATATTATTAACAATTCATGTAGAATGATATAAAAGCCCCTTAGATATTCTCACAGACCAGATTTGTCCTTATGAAAAATGCCCCTTAAATATTAATTTATAATCCTCCAATCCTCTAAATCAGTGGTTCCTAAACRTTTTGTAGTCCCGTACCCCTTCAAACATTCKACCTCCAGCTGTGTACCCCCTCTAGCACCAGAGTCAGCGCACTCTCAAATGTTGTTTTTTTGCCATCATTGTAAGCCTGCCACACACACTATACAATACATTTATTGAACATAAGAATGAMTMTGAGTTTTTGTCACAACCCGGCTCGTGGGAAGTGAAAGAGCTCTTATAGGACCAGGGCACAAATAATAATAATAATCAAAAATGTTGCTCTTTATTTAGCAATCTTACATATAAAACTTTATTTGTTCATCGGAAATTGTGAATAACTCACCARAGGTTAATGAGACGGGTGTGCTTGAAAGGATGCACATAACTCTTCAATGTTGGGTTGTATTGGAGAGAGTCTCAGTCTTAAATAATTTTCCACACACAGTCTGTGCCTGTATTTAATTTTCATGCTAGTGAGGGCCGAGAATCCACTCTCACATTGAGTCCACTCTTGCAAAGGGCATCAGTGTTAAGGTTAAACCTCTTGCCGCTCAGATCCCTTTAGCGGGATCATTTTCGTCTACATCTGGTGAATTGCAGAGCGCCAAATTCAAATTAAATTACAAAAAATATGTAATTTTCATGAAATCACAAGTGCAATACACAAAAACACAGCTTAACTTGTTGTTAATCCAGCCGGCGTGTCAGATTTCAAAAAGGCTTTACGGTGAAAGCAAACCATGCGATTATGTGAGGACAGCTCTCAGCAGACAAAACATTACAAACAGCTAGCAGCAAAGTAGATTGGTCACGAAAGTCAGAAAAGCAATACAATTAATCACTTACCTTTGATGATCTTCGTATGTTTGCACTCACGAGACTCCCAGTTACACAATAAATGTTTGTTTTGTTCGATAAAGATTATCTTTAGAAAACATTGGTTGGCGCATTTTGTTCAGTAATCCACAGGCTCGTGCGGTCACGACGGGCAGACGAAAATTCCAAATAGTATCCGTAAAGTTCGTAGAAACATGTCAGACGTTTTTATAATCAATCCTCAGGTTGTTTTTACAATAAATAATCGATAATATTTCAACCGTACGGTAGCCTTTTCAATAGAAGAGAGAAAGAAAAAGTCTCGCTCCCGGCGTAGGCGCATGCACAAATCTGAGGACATCTGGCTATCCACTGACGTGATGTGATCATTCTCGCTCATTTTTCAGAATAAAAGCCTGAAACTATGTCTAAAGACTGTTCACACCTTGTGGAAGCCATAGGGAAAGGAATCTGGTTGACATCCCTTTAAATGGAGGATAGGCTTGCAATGGAAAAGAGTAGTTTCAGAAAAACAGCACTTCCTGGATGGATTTTCCTCAGGTTTTCGCCTGCCATATCAGTTCTGTTATACTCACAGACAATATTTTGACAGTGTTGGAAACTTTAGAGTGTTTTCTATCCTAATCTGCCAATTATATGCATATTCTAGCTTCTGGCCCTGAGAAATAGGCAGTTTACTTTGGGCACGTTTTTCATCCAAACATTAAAATACTGCCCCCTAGCCTAAAGAGGTAGCACAATTTGCCAAGGCAGGATACTCTGAGTGCAGATCTATCAAGAAATCTGGCAGTGGCTTCTGATTAAATTCAATTTTCACAGAACCGCTTGTTGCAATTTCGATGAGGCTCTCTTGTTCAGATATCGGTAAGTGGACTGGAGTTAGGGCATGAAAGGGATAACGAATCCAGTTGTTTGTGTCATCCGTTTCGGGAAAGCACCTGCGTCATTGCGCATCAAGCTCACTCATGTGCTTCGCTATATCACATTTGACATTCCCCTTAAGCTTGAGTTCATTTGCACTCAAAAATAATCATACAATGATGGAAAGACCTGTGTGTTGTCCTTGTTAATGCAGACAGAGAAGAGCTCCAACTTCTTAATCATAGCCTCAATTTTGTCCCGCACATTGAATATAGTTGCGGAGAGTCCCTGTAATCCTAGATTCACATCATTCAGGTGAGAAAAAACATCACCCAGATATGCCAGTCGTGTGAGAAACTCGTCATCATGCAAGCGGTCAGACAAGGGATTTTTTTTTTTTTTTTTTAACTCATCTCTCAATTCAAGAAAAAGTGTCAATACTTTGCCCATTGATAACCAGCGCACTTCTGTATGTTGTAAAAGCGTTACAAGGTCGTTGCCCATATCATTGCATAATGCAGAAAATACACAAGAGTTCAGGGGCCTTGCTTTAATTAACAAAGTTAACCATTTTCACTGTAGTGTCCAAAACATCTTTCAAGCTGTCAGGCACTCCCTTGGCAGCAAGAGCCTCTCAGTGGATGCTGCAGTATACCCAAGTGGCATCGGGAGCAACTGCTTTCACGCGCGTTACCACTCCATGGTAATGCGCGTGCAATGTCTCATTGTCATTTGCTATTATTATATTGAACCTATTCGGTTAACTTTAGCTAGCTATGACAATCGGCTTGTATTGCTAGTACTCAACGGATTGGGTTTATGGTTCATTGTTTAGCTAGCATGTCTAAACAAAAGACTCCACTTCACCAGATAATTACATGACCCATCAACTTATCCAGGTATGTCTGACGCTGATTATGGCTATCTATTGTATAATAATGCCAAAATATTTGCATCTGGAATTTGTCTTTCAGCATCAGTAGAACACGCCTGACTTTCCTCCACCAGTCATACAAGGAGAATGGTCTAATGCCTCCCATCAAAAAGAGAGCTGGATCAAGCAAGCACAGGTTACAGCTGAAGCATGAGGACTTGCAGCGAGTTGTGAACTTCATCAGTAAGTTCTCAGAGGATAATGCAATAGTATTACCAAAATGCCACCCAGGACACAAACACTTTGGTGGAAAGCTGCTGCCATCTCACGTGACAAAAGCAGCAGTGTGGCGTCTCTACAAGGAATCGATGACAACACTTGGTATGCAAAGCATAAACAACACATTTGGATTATTTAATTTACCTCCAACATGATTGGCATTACATTTATTGATCTCACATTATTTCTGTGTTTTCCAGAGGTTTGTGTAGTCAGGCTGTCTTCTTTCAGGAATCTATGGAGAAAATATCTGCCCCACATCTCAAGCACTAAGCCCAGGACAGACCTGTGCTGGCAGTGCCAGAGGAACAACTATCAGGTCTTCAGATCTGCCAATCTTCCAGAAGCTGTGAAGTCAGCCAAGCTGAAGAAGCAAGAGCAGCATCTCCTGCTTGTACAGGGTGAGCGGTGTGTCTACCAGAAGATGGTTGCTGACAGTAAGACCACCGGTCAACACCTGCTGTTGTCTCTTGGGGCCCCTACTGAACCAGCAAGCAAAGACATCAGGATGTATTACAGGTTTGATTTTGATCAACAAGTAAGAAACATTTCTACCATTATGCTGATTAAGGACACACACACATATATATATATATATATATATAGTTATACACTGCTCAAAAAAATAAAGGGAACACTAAAATAACACATCCTAGATCTGAATGAATGAAATATTCTTATTAAATACTTTTTTCTTTACATAGTTGAATGTGCTGACAACAAAATCACACAAACATTATCAATGGAAATCAAATMTATCAACCCATGGAGTCTGGATTTTTAGTCTGGATTTGGAGTCACACTCAAAATTAAAGTGGAAAACCACACTACAGGCTGATCCAACTTTGATGTAATGTCCTTAAAACAAGTCAAAATGAGGCTCAGCAGTGTGTGGGGCCTCCACGTGCCTGTATGACCTCCATACAATGCCTGGGCATGCTCCTGATGAGSTGGCGGATGGTCTCCTGAGGGATCTCCTCCCAGACCTGGACTAAAGCATCTGCCAACTCCTGGACAGTCTGTGGTGCAATGTGGCGTTGGTGGATGGAGCYAGACATGATGTCCCAGATGTGCTCAATTGGATTCAGGTCTGGGGAACGGGCGGGCCAGTCCATCGCATCAATGCCTTCCTCTTGCAGGAACTGCTGACACACTCCAGCCACATGAGGTCTAGCATTGTTTGCATTAGGAGGAACCCAGGGCCAACCGCACCAGCATATGGTCTCACAAGGGGTCTGAGGATCTCATCTCGGTACCTAATGGCAGTCAGGCTACCTCTGGCGAGCATGGAGGGCTGTGTGGCCCCCCAAAGAAATGCCACCCCACACCATGACTGACCCACCGCCAAACCGGTCATGCTGGAGGATGTTGCAGGCAGCAGAACGTTCTCCACTGCATCTCCAGATTCTGTCACGTCTGTCACGTGCTCAGTGTGAACCTGCTTTCATCTGTGAAGAGCACAGGGCACCAGTGGCGAATTTGCCAATCTTGGTGTCCTCTGGAAAATGCCAAACGTCCTGCACGGTGTTGGGCTGTAAGCACAACCCCACCTGTGGACGTCGGGCCCTCATACCACCCTCATGGAGTCTGTTTCTGACCGTTTGAGCAGACACATGCACATTTGTGGCCTGCTGGAGGTCATTTTGCAGGGCTCTGGCAGTGCTCCTCCTGCTCCTCCTTGCACAAAGGCAAAAAAGTATTTAGTCAGCCACCAATTGTCCGAAGTTCTCCACTTAAACGATATATATATAGTGGGGAGAATAAGTATTTGATACACTGCCGATTTTGCAGGTTTTCCTACCTACAAAGCACGTAAAGGTCTGTAATTTTTATCATAGGTACACTTCAACTGTGAGAGACGGAATCTAAAATTCCAGAATATCACATTGTATGATTTTTAAGTAATTAATTTGCATTAAAATCTTGATGTGATTGGACTGACTGAAACATGACTTAAGCCTGATTAATTTACTGTGTTAAATCAGGCCTCTCCTCTTGGTTACAGTAGTGACCATATCCCCTGCGCATCCAGCAAAGGCAGAGGTGTTGCTAACATTTACGATAGCAAATTTAAATTTACCAAAAAAATGACTACGTTTTCGTCTTTTGAGCTTGTAGTCATGAAATCTATGCAGCCTACTAAATCACTTTTTATAGCTACTGTTTACAGGCCTCCTGGGCCATAAACAGCGTTCCTCCGAGTTCCCTGAATTCCTATCGGACCTTGTAGTCATGGCAGGTAATATTCCAATTTTTGGTGACGTTAATATTCACATGATAAAGTCCACAGACCCTCTCCAAAAGGCTTTCGGGGCCATCATCGACATGTCTCTGGACCTACTCACTGTCAGTCATACTCTGGACCTAGTTTGTCCCATGGAATAAATGTTGTGGATCTTAATTTTTTATCTCATAATCCTGGACTATTGGACCACCATTTTATTACGTTTGCAATTGCAACAAATAATCTGCTTAGACCCCAACCAAGGATCATCAAAAGCCATGCAAAGATTCCTAGATGCCCTTCCAGACTCCCTCCACCTACCCAAGGATGTCAGACCACAAAAATCGGTTAACCACCTAACTGAGGAACTGAATTTAACCTTGCGTAATACCCTAGATGCAGTCGCACCCCTAAAAACAAAAAACATTTGTCATAAGAAACTAGCTCCCTGGCATACAGAAAATACCCGAGCCCTGAAGCAAACTTCCAGAAAACTTGAACGGAAATTGCGCTCCACCAAACCGGAAGTCTTCCGACTAGTTTGGAAAGACAGTACTGTGCAATATTGAAGAGCCCTCACGAAAGACAGTACTGTGCAATATTGAAGAGCCCTCACGGCTGCTCGATCATCCTATTTTTCCAACTTAATTAAGGAGAATAAGAATAATCCAAAATGTATTTTTGATACTTTCGCAAAGCTAACTAAAAAGCAACATTCCCCAAGAGAGGATGGCTTTCACTTCAGCAGTGATAAAGTCATCAACTTCTTTGACAAAAAGACCATCATTGGAAAGCATATTACGGACTCCTCTTTGAATCTGCGAATTTGTCCAACGCTCAGTTGTCCTGAGTCTGCACAACACTGCCAGGACCTAGGATCAAGGGAGACACTCAAGTTTTTTCATCCTATATCTCTTGACACATTCATGAAAATAGTCATGGCCTCTAAACCTTCAAGCTGCATACTGGACCCTATTACACCTAAACTACTGAAAGAGCTGCTTCCTCTGCTTGGCCCTCCTATGTTGAACATAATAAAATGGCTCCCTATGCACCGGATGTGCACCAAACTCACTAAAAGTGGCAGTAATAAAGCCTCTTTTGAAAAAGCCAAACCTTGACCGAGAAAATATAAAACACTATCGGCCTAAATCGAATCTCCCATTCCTCTCAAAAATGTTAGAAAAAGCTGTTGCGCAGCAACTCAGTGACTTCCTGAAGATAAACAACGTACACAAAACGCTTCAGTCTGGTTTTAGACCCCATCATATCACTGAGACTGCACTCGTGAAGGTGGTAAGTTACCTTTTAATGGCATCAGACCAAGGCTCTGCATCTGTCCTCGTGCTCCTAGACCTTAGTGCTGCTTTTGACARCATCGATCACCACATTCTTTTGGAGAGATTGGAAACCCAAATTGGTTTAGATCTTATCTGTCGGAAAAATATCAGTTTGTGTCTGTGGATGGTTTGTCCTCTGACAAATTAATTGTACGTTTCGGTGTTCCTTAAGATTCCGTTTTAGGACCACTATTGTTTTCACTATATATTTTGTATCATGGTGATTTCGTTCGGAAACATAATGTTAACTTTCACTGCTATGCGGACGATACACAACTGTACATTTCGATGAAACATGGTGAAGCCCCAAAATTGCCCTCCCTGGAAGCCTGTATTTCAGACATAAGGCAGTGGATGGCGGCAAATATTTTACTTTTAAACTCGGACAAAATAGAGATGTTAGGTCCCAAGAAACGGCGAGATCTTTTGTTGGATCTGACAATTAATCTTGATGGTTTCACAGTCATCTTAAATCTGTGAAGGACCTCAGCGTTACTCTGGACACTGATCTCTCTTTTGACGAACATATCAAGAATGTTTCAAGGACAGCTTTTACACATCTTCGTAATATTGCAAAAATCTGAAACTTTCTGTCCAAAAATGATGCAAAAAAATTTATCCCTGCTTTTGTCACTTCTAGATTAAACTACTGCAATGCTCTACGTTCCGGCTACTCGGATAAAGCACAAAATAAACTTCAGTTAGTGCTAAACACGGCTGCTAGAATCTTGACTAGAACCAACAAATGTGATTATATTACTCCAGTGCTAGCCTCTCTACACTGGCTTCCTGTTAAGGCTAGGGCTGATTTCAAGGTATTACTGTTAACCTACAAAGCATTACATGGGCTTGCTCCTACCTATCTCTCCGATTTGGTTCTGCCATACATACCTACACATACGCTACTGTCACAAGACGCAGGTCTCCTTACTGTCCCTAGAATTTCTAAGCAAACAGCTGGAGGCAGGGCTTTCTCCTATAGAGCTCCATTTTTATGGAATGGTCTGCCCATCCATGTGAGAGACGCAGACTCGGTCTCAACCTTTAAGTTTTTAATTGAAGACTCATCTCTTCAGTAAGTCCTATGATTGAGTGTAGTCTGGCCCAGGGGTGTGAAGGTAAACGGAAAGGCACTGAAGCGACGAACCGCCCTTGCTGTCTCTGCCTGGTCGGTTCCTCTCTCTACACTGGGATTTTCTGCCTCTAACCCTATTACGGGGGCTGAGTCGCTGGCTTACTGGTGCTCTTCCATGCCATCCATAGGAGGGGTGCGTCACTTGAGTGGGTTGAGTCACTGATGTGATCTTCCTGTTCGGGTTGGCGCCCCCCTCTTGTTCGTGCCATGGGGGAGATCTTCGTGGGCTATACTCAGCCTTGTCTCAGGGTGGTAAGTTGGTGGTTTGTATATATCCCTCTAGTGGTGTGGAGGCTGTGATTTGGCAAAGTGAGTGGGGTTATATCCTGCCTGGTCGGACCTGCTGTTTTCGAATCTCTCTCTCTACCGCACCTGCTGTCTCTAACTCTGAATGCTCGGCTATGAAACTCCAACTGACATTTACTCCTGAGGTGCGGACTTGTTGCACCCTCTACAACCATTGTGATTATCATTATTTGACCCTGCTGGTCATCTATGAACGTTTGAACATCTTGGCCATGTACTGTTATAATCTCCACCCGGCACAGCCAGAAGAGGACTGACCACCCCTCAGAGCCTGGTTCCTCTCTAGGTCCCCCCTTTCTAGGGAGTTGTTCCTAGCCACTGTGCTTCTACATCTGTATTGCTTGCTGTTTGGGGTTTTAGGCTGGGTTTATGTATAGCACTTTGTGACATCGGCTGATGTAAAAAGGGCTTTATAAATACATTTGATTGATTGATAGGACACCAATAGGGATAAGAGACTTGTGATGGTGTGGGGGTGCTTTGATGGTGACACTGTCAGTGATTTATGTAGAATTCAAGGCACACTTAACCAGCATGGCTACCACAGCATTCTGCAGTGATACACCCTCCCATCTGGTTTGGGCTTAGTGGGCCTATCATTTATTTTTCAACAGGACAATTACCCAACACCTCCAGGATGTGTAAGGGCTATTTGACCAAGAAGGAGAGTGATGCATCAGATGACCTGGCCTCAAAAATCCCCCGACCTCATCCAAATTGAGATAGTTTGGGATGAGTTGAACCGCAGAGTGAAGGAAAAGCAGCCAACAAGTGCACAGCATATGTGGGAAATCCTTCAAGACTGTTGGAAAGCATTCCAGGTGAAGCTGGTTGAGAGAATTCCAAGCGTGTGCAAAGCTGTTATCAAGGCAAAGGGTGCTACTTTCAAGAATCTAAAATATATTTTGATTTGTTTAACACTTTTTTGGTTACTAGATGATTCCATATGTGTTATTTCATTGCTTTGATGTGCTCATTATTATTCTACAATGTAGAAAATTGTAAAATTAAGAAAAACCCTTGAATGAATTTCAAGTGTCAACTTTGACTGGTACTTTATATATATTTTAAAAAATCTTGTGTATCGTAATTTCCACAATTAACAAATAATATGCGTAACAATGTTTACATACACAAAGTTGACTGTGCCTTTAAACAGCTAGGAAAATTCCAGAAAATTATGTCATGGCTTTAGAAGCTTTTGATAGGCTAATTGACATCATTTGAGTTAATTGAAAGTGTACCTGTGGATGCATTTCAAGGCCTACCTTCAAACTCAGTGCCGCTTTGCTTAACATCATTGGAAAATCAAAAGAAATCAGCCAAGACCTCAGAAAACAAATTGTAGACAACCACAAGTCTGGTTCATCCTTGGGAGCAATTTCCAAACACCTGAAGGTACCACATTAATCTGTACAAACAATAGTACGCAAGTATAAACACCATGGACCACGCAGCTGTCATACCGCTCAGGAAGGAGATGCGTTCTGTCTCCTAGAGATGAACGTACTTTGGTACGAAATGTGCAAATCAATCCCAGAACAACAGCAATAAACCTTGTGAAGATGTTGGAGGAAACAGGTACAAAAGTATCTATATCCACAGTAAAACGAGTCCTGTATCGACATAATCTGAAAGGCCGCTCGGCAAGGAAGAAGCCACTGCTCCAAAACCACCATAAAAAAGCCAGACCACGGTTTGCAATTACACATGGGGACAACGATCGTACTTTTTGGAGAAATGTCCTCAGGTCTGATGAAACAAAAATAGAACTGTTTGGCCATAATGACCATTGTTATGTTTGGAGGATAAAGGGGGAGGCTTGCAAGCCAAAGAACACCATCCCAACCGTGAAGCACGGGGGTGGCAGCATCATGTTGTGGGGGTGCTTTGCTACAGGAGGGACTGGTGCACTTAGCAAAATAGATGGCATCATGAGGTAGGAAAATTATGTGGATATATTGAAGCAACATCTCAAGACATCAGTCAGGAAGTTAAAGCTTGGTCGCAAATGGGTCTTCCAAGTGGACAATGACTCCAAGCATACTTCCAAAGTTGTGGCAAAATGGCTTAAGGACAACAAAGTCAAGGTATTGGAGTGGCCATCAGAAAGTCCTGACCTCATCCTATAGAAAATTGGTGGGTAGAACTGAAGAAGCGTGTGTGAGCAAGGAGGCCTACAAACCTGACTCAGTTACACCAGCTCTTTCAGGAGGAATGGGCCAAAATGTAACCTACTTATTGTGGGAGCTTGTGGAAGGCTACTTTAAATTTAAAGGCAATGCTACCAAATACTAATTGAGTGTATGTAAACTTCTGACCCACTGGGAATGTGATGAAAGAAATAAAAGCTGAAATAAATCATTCTCTCTACTATTATTCTGAGATTTCATATTATTAAAATAAAGTGGTGATCCTAACTGACCTAAGACAGGTAATGTTTACTAGGATTAAATGTCAGGAATTGTGAAAAACTGAGTTTAAATGTATTTGGCTAAGGTGTATGTAAACTTCCGACTTCAACTGTATGTAAATAACCTTTAGTTTTAATTTCTTTATACATTTGCAAAAAATCATTGCATCAATTTTAGAATAAGGCAGTAACGTAATAACATTTTGAAAAAGGGAAAGGGTATGAATACTTTCAAATTAAATCAAATTGGCATGTGCACCGAATACAACAGGTGTAGACCTCACAGTGAAATGCTTACTTACAGGCTCTAACCAACTGGGCAAAAAAGGTATTAGGTGAACAATAGGTAAGTAAAGAAATAAAAACAACAGTAAAAAGACAGTGAAAAATAACAGTAGCGAGGCTATATACAGTAGCGAGGCTATAACAGTAGCGAGGCTACATACAGGCATCGGTTAGTCGGGCTGATTGAGGCAGTATGTAGATATGGTTAAAGTGACTATGCATATATGATAAACAGAGAGTAGCAGTAACGTAAAAGAGGGGTTGACGGGTGGCGGGACACAATGCAGATAGCCCGGTTAGCAAATGTGCGGGGGCACTGGTAGGTCGGGCCAATTGAGGTAGTATGTACATGAATGTATAGTTAAAGTGGCTATGCATATATGATAAACAGAGAGTAACAGAGGTGTAAAAGAGGGGTTGGGTGGCACAATGCAAATAGTCTGGTAGCCATTTGATGACCTTTTCAGGAGTCTTATGGCTTGGGGGTAAAAACTGTTGAGAAGCCTTTTTGTCCTAGACTTTGCACTTCGGTACCACTTGCCATGTGGTAGTAGAGAGAACAGTCCATGACTGGGGTGGCTGGGGTCTTTGACAATGTTTAGGGCCTTCCTCTGACACTACTAGGTGTAGAGGTCCTGGATGGCAGGCAGCTTAGTCCCAGTGATGTACTGGGCCATACACAATAAACTCTGTAGTGCATTGCGGACGGAGGCCGAGCAATTGCCATACCAGGCAGTGATGCAACCAGTCAGGATGCTCTCGATGTTGCAGCTGTAGAACCCTTTGAGGATCTGAGGACCCATGCCAAATCTTTTTATTTTCCTGATGGGGAATAGGCTTTGTCGTGCTCTCTTCACGACTGTCTTGGTGTGTTTGAACCATTCTAGTTTGTTGGCCCCGTCGATGAGAATGAGGGCGTGCTCGGTCCTCCTTTTCCTGTAGTCCACAATCATCTCCTTAGAATTGGTTATGTTGAGGGAGAGGTTGTTGTCCTGGCGCCACCCAGCCAGGTCTCTGACCTCCTCCCTGTAGGCTGTCTCGTCATTGTCGGTGATCACTGTTGTGTCGTCTGCAAACTTAATGATGGTGTTGGAGTCGTGCCTGGCCATGCAGTCGTGGGTGAACAGGGAGTACAGGAGGGGACTGAGCACGCCTTTGTGTTCTTGGGCACAGCGACTATGGGGGTCTGCTTGAAACATGTTGGTATTACAGACTCAATCAGGGACATGTTGAAAATGCCAGTGAAGACACCTGCCAGTTGGTCAGCACACGTCCTGGTAATGCGTCTGGCCCCGCAGCCTTGTGAATGTTGACCTGTTTAAAGGTCTTACTCACGTCGGCTACGGAGAGCGTGATCACACAGTCGTCCGGAACAGCTGATGCTCTCATGCATGCCTCAGTGTTGCTTGCCTCGAAGCGAGCATAGAAGTGATTTAGCTCGTCTGGTAGTCTTGTGTCACTGGGCAGCTTGCGGCTGTGCTTCCCTTTGTAGTCTGTAATAGTTTGCAAGTCCTGCCACATAAGACGAGCGTCGGAGCCGGTGTAGTACGATTTAATTTGCCTGTTTGATGGTTCGTCGGAGGGCATAGCAGGATTTCTTATAAGCTTCCGGGTTAGAGTCCCACACCTTGAAAGCGGAAGCACTAGCCTTTAGCTCAGTGCGGATGTTGCCTGTAATCCATGGCTTCTGGTTGGGGTATTTACGTACAGTCATTGTGGGGACGATGTCCTCGATGCACTTATTGATAAAGCCAGTGACTGATGTGGTGTATTCCTCAATGCCATCGGAAGAATCCCTGAACATGTTCCAGTCTGTGATAGCAAAACAGTCCTGTAGTTTAGCATCTGCTTCGTCTGACCACTTTTTTATAGACTGAGTCACTGGTGCTTCCTCCTTTCATTTTTGCTTGTAAGCAGGAATCAGGAGGATAGAATTGTGGTCGGATTTACCAAATTTACCAGAGTACAGGTGATATAGAATTTTTTTCCCTCTASTTGCACATTTAACATGTTGATAAAAATTAGGTAGATCTGAATGCACTGTATGTGTGTGATGACTTGGTCGGGTTTAGTAAAGAGCATTCTTGGCAAAGACACTCCCCAGGTACTCATTCTTACTTAACTGCAATACAGCTGAACTCTATTATGTGATGTGATGCAGGTAACAGTGACTAACCCCATTCCGTACAAATTTGTGCAACCGCGACATTCAAACGAGGCTGCGATGAACACTAATGTGATTGTAGCGACTGTGTTGACATCAAAATCTGGGGTGTGAACTACGTTTCTATTCAAGCGTTGATTGACATGGTAATGGCTCTATAGTATTGGAGAAAAGTTGAAAAAACGGACCCCTCCGACGCTGTACGTTAAATTGTGACGTGTCATGACTTATTAACTTACAGCACACATAAAGCAACTAATTCTGTCTTACAGCCTCTCTCCACCAGGTGTAGCGCATCAATCACCGTTTAAAAACAAGAAAGGGACAGGGAAAGAGGGATACCTAGTCATTTTTTGCATCATCACTGAAAGCTATCATGACTCTCAAAAGCCTCTGTTAACATCTTGAAGATCACATTAGCACTGCCCTAAAATCCCAATTCAAATTCGACACAAACCTTCAAATTCTTTATAGTGTTTTATTTACTTTTTAGAGGTGATAAGTCGGTCAGATCGAGTGAAAAAAGCCGTTTCCCCATGTAAGGGTGCGTGCTGGTGGCAGGGAAGTCAGGCGCAGGAGATCGAACTTGGTATAAAACGGAGGAGTTTAGTAAGTGCTCAAAAACTCCGAAAACCAAAATATACAAAATAATACAAGTGGGTACAAAACCCGTCGCACACCAGAACATATCTTGCACATAGCTTACAAACAAACAATCACCGACAAGGACAATGAGGGGGAACCAGGTGTGATACAAGACAAGACAAAACCAAAGGAAAATGAAAAGGGGATCAGCGATGGCTAGAAGGTCGGCGACTTCGACCGCCGAACGCCACCCGAACAAGGAGAAGGATCAACTTCGGCGGAAGTCGTGACACCCCACACGACATCTCTCCTTCTCACTATCACGCAATAGGTTTCGCTTCCCCACCATTTTTAAAAAGACCCAACTGAGCTCATTGCCTTCTTGAATCATCCGGAGATGGGCATCATGAAGGCCTCGTCATTGATTTTGCTGGAAAGGGGAGAAATTGTGCTTTACAATGATATTGATATTACAGTTGATCTGGAAGTATTACGTTTTTTGGGCACTAAAATAAGGTCAATTGTACGGACCAGCGCGATGTACAAAACTGAGTTAGTTCATGCTAGGTGTCAAGTTGGAATCCAAATGAGAAAAAGGGCACTGGATCAGCACAGAGGTGTATGTTATGGTATGGTTTCTAATAAAGTAGTATAATCAAACTGTGACCTTATGTGATGAATGCAATCACATTAAGGAATATTTCAAATGCCTGCTAAGAGAGAGACAGACAGACGCACACGCATACACAGTCTTGTCTCCTGTCTCTCTCTCTGGCCCCTGTTGCTGCTCTCACCCAGAGCACAGGGCCGGGATTGAATTGATGTCAGGGTTTGCAGGTCTGCAGCAGGGGTGGGGTGTGTGTGTGGCACGTGTCTAGACCTGTCTGTCTGTGCACAGTGTGTGTGTGTGCTTTCATCAGTATGCAGCTGGGCAGAGCGATGCAGGTTAGTCAGGCGCATGCTCAGTGCAGCTGGAAAAACAAACACAAGAAAACAAAGGGAGAGGGAAAAGGTGTGAAAGGAAGGGTGAAAGAGAGAGAATTGCATTTAACACAGTCACATTTCACATTCGGAGGATTTAAATTCTATGTGGACTCGAGTTGAAGGTCATTTCAACCATTTAGATCAGGCAAAAACAAAGACTACTCACTCACACGCAAAACATGCAGATGTGAAAGCTTGAAGGAAAAATGCTTCTATTTACAATTAGAATTGAGACAAGCCCATTTTGACCATCCCTGTCTCCAAAACAGTCATTTCACTCATACCACATGTCATGACCATGAAAACTAAACAACTGCCATAAACTATATTAAGCTGAACATCTCAATGTAGCAGATATAGTGTATTGAGGAGAATGTCATTAAACAGACTGGGAGACTTGGTCTAGGGGGTTTAGAGACAAGGCTTGAATGGGAGTCAGAGTTACCATGACATGCAGGAAGAATGGTAGTTGGTGTCCAGGGATTTGAACGGACAATGGTGCTTTCAGGATTAGGGGGTGTTTCTGTATAAAGAAGCCAGTGTTTAGGCTGAAATCCCTGTTTATCGACAAGTGGGACTGATTGTGGTCCATGAGGATTAGATAACTGAAACACACGTTTGGGAGGTTTTGGGGATGATGACTTGTACATGGAGAGAGAGAACAAAGAGATATGGCCATATCAACACAGCGTCACGCCCTGACCTTAGAGAACCGTTTTATTTCTCTATTTTGTTAGGTCAGGGTGTGATGTGGGGTGGGCATTCTATGTTTTGTATTTCTGTGTGTTTGGCCGAGTGTGGTTCCCAATCAGAGGCAGCTGTCTATCGTTGTCTCTGATTGAGAATCATACTTAGGCAGCCTGTTTTGCCACCTTAGTTGTGGGTAGTTGTCTTTGTTAGTGGCCTGTATAGCCCTAGTAAGCGTCACATTCGTTTTTGGTGTTTCTTGTTTTGTTGGCGACATTCTTAATAAAGAAAAATGTACGCTCACAACGCTGCACCTTGGTCCGGTCATTTCCCTGACGACGTTCGTGACACACAGTATATGCAAACACAGACTACTGTTTTGCAAGCATGAGAGCAAGAAAAAAGAAGGAACATTTCATTGTTGATGACAGACTCCACAGGTGCTCTAAGAAAAGACAACTATGTCCAAACACTATATGTAGAGCAACAAATAGCCTACACAGACAGACCACAATCTCGCAGGCAAGAGAAACTGCAAATATGGGGGGGGGGGGTGGAACGTAACAATAAACCCTACCACTAACTGTTGATGACAGAATTCTTACAGAGGTTGAATGGTATATTTAAGGAAGGTCATGGGACTATTTGGCTCTGTGTGGCCGACTTGATAAGAGCCTGGCGCTAGCAAGGTCATGGGTTCAATGCTCGTGGAGATCACATACAAACATGTCTGAACTCACTGAAATGTATGTCACTTTGCATAAAAGTGTCTGCTAAATGGACATGTATATCATAGTATTATTAGCTGATAGCATCTATTATTATAGTAGTATTAGCTGATGGTAATAAGAAGGGATACTAAATACAATGTTAACACTTTACTTAGAGTTGTGATGTAGGCTAGGCTACCCTGAGTGTGTGTGTTTCTTGTATGCTTGGAAAGTCAAAAAGTCATAAAGTAAACAAACATTGCAGGAGACACCTTGCTGTTTTGGAGATACCGTCACGCTCTTTAGCAAAGAGATTTGCAGTGGCTAATGAATGTTAATGGGTAAATGGGTTGTTCCACGAAATTAGTGCCTTTCCAGCTAACAACAAACGTTCCCACACTTTAGAGAAATGTCCCTTAAGAGTCTCATTAGGTCGTGAACTAACGTTTTCAGAGGAAGGTTCTCGTGATGTGCAAGGAATGTTTCCAAGAGACCATTCCCTTAATGTCAAATAACACTTTTCCCAGAATGTTGTTACAATGTTCTCGGAATTTAAGATATGAATGTTGGAGACACATTTCATGGGAACATTGGAAGAGCATTCGTGTTTTCTGTGGGTTTGGAGAATATTCGATCAACAACCCACCAAACATACATACACAGGTTGCCATGTCCTCAGAACATATGAATGTTTTGGAAACGTTTCATGGGAAGAAAACTTCATTACACATCACGTCTTGTTATTGGCCATGATTGGCGAACCACTGATCCATTCATAGCTCTTTTTCTGTTGGGAATGTTATGGATAATCACACACACAGCGCATTAAACATGATTGTGCATGATCATTTATACAGTCATTATTATTCAACATGTCCTCAACTGGGATTTGAACTCACAACATCTTGGTTCACAGTACTTCGGATTTTCCTGCTACACCACCATGTGCGTGTTAGGTTTCAGTTAATCTGACTATTCTCATGATTGATTTGATTGACTTATTTCAACAATTGAAGGGCTTTCTGTATTGTCTAATGTTGGTGGGACACATTAACCTGTTTTAATGATACCCCTGAATCACTATGATCAATATAAGTTTTTCTTGAGTGTACTTTTAACAGAGCTGAGATGAACTTCAAAGTGCATTCACCCTATTGCTTACAGCCTTACACCCATCAAGTTGTTTCAGATCTACACAAGTGCCTAGGGAGGAGGGGGTAGGGTTTCTTCTGGACAGGGCCTAACTATAGTGGCCCAATAAGCACATGTTGTAGTGATATCCTTTATTGGGCCAGTGATTAGGGGCGTTCGTCATCGGTGCTGGTCGCCTGGGTTTGAGACTTGCTAGGGGACTCATCCTACTCTCACATTCTTAGCAATATATGGTAATGTCATTATTGACGACTTGCATTTATCAGACGTTTCTATTGTTTATACGGAAACTTCGATGGAACACTTGGAAATATTATTTATGCATCTTTGTTTATTATTATAATGTGTATAGATTTCTCCTCTTTCATGCACTTCTGGAACTTTGGATACCAGCTTTGTGCCTTTGTGCATGATCTCCAGGTGCCTTTTCAGGTTTGATGTGGTGTTTATGGACGAAGAGTTCAATGCTGCCCCTGCAGAGTTTGCATTTGACTGAAATGTTGTTCTCTTTCTCCTCGATTAATTCGAAATAATGGGAGCATTTTGTGAGAGAAAAATGACAAGAGTATATTATAATACTGTTATTGCATCAAATGGTTGTTTTATGGAATAGAATAGGGTTCTTAGAACACTCTCATCTGTGTGTGTTCTTCTGAGTTGGGCCTCTAGGGCTTAATGCTGACAGTGGATTTACGATGCCTTGGGGATAAAACCTAAAGACCGCATTCCATAGCATAAGTTGGTGTTTGTGTACTGGGAGGTACCAGGGTGGATATGGCTTATTATTAATTATTAATTGATTTCATACAAATCCTAACCGTGTGACCCATTCCACACATCTGTTGTTTGTCATGTAGACTAAGGGGGTGTATCTTTGCTATAAAAGATCTTTGTATACTTTGGTTCGGGGCTCTCAACGAATCATCTAAAAGTTGGTTTGTTGACCAGCCATCGTTAAAAAGATAATCCCTTATTATTATTAAAAGGCGCAAGATCTGGTTTTACATCAATGGATGTTTGACTGCTATGATTGTGAATAAATCATTTAGCTCATTTTGCTGAAAATCTCTGTGGTGTAACACTTGGACTTGCAAGGCTATTTTCTGGTAATTGTGTCATTTTTATGTGCCGATGTGTTGCGGTATTTCTTTGAGTCTTTGACTCAAATCTGGATTTCTGATTGTAATTGAACTATGGATATGAATTGTATATATGCTTGTCAACAACAGCAAGTGTTTGTTTTATTACCTGTTGTCTACCTATATCTAATGCATTCTAGGAATAGCAGATAGGTATGGCGATAGAGCTGTAACCATGATTCATAATTAATAACTAAACATGGGTATTAATTATTGCATGATAAACTAGGCTATAATCAAAGTTGTGGGTAGTAAATGGCTGTAGTATTGTGCCCACTGAAATGTGTATTTTTCTTAAGAATTGGCTGCTGTATTTTATACTTTTGGCTCATTACAGGTTTATCTTAAAATAATAGATGTTTAATAAGTGTGAAGCAGAGGTTGGTACTAGAAATATAGAGTTGTATTGTTTGGGTAGACTGAAATTAAAACAATGCCTTCTAGTAATGGAAATGGAAATATGTTATTAGTGGTTTTTGGATAGATTCTAATAATGCCATGCTTAATTCCGCGGGTGAAAGCGAGTCATGCTCACTGGGTTATATCAGGCGGTAAGGGACGCAGCGGGACACTTGCAGCAGAGGTCTGAATAGTTTAATCGGAAATGTTCTTTAACAGTTTCTGATTACTGTTGCTCGTATTTTTTTGTTTAGGTAACACCAGCGAATTTGAGTAGGAAGTTAATGTATTCTAAAATTATAATCTGTTTCCATTACGTGGAACAGTGTCCAGTAATTAAAGTAGATTGAAATAAGTATTGAATATTAAGCTGATAAGCACCTGTCTGTGTTGTGTGCGGAGAATATTTGGAGTCAAACGCAGGACACAGGTGTTGAGCGAAACCACAGAGTTTTACTCAAAATAAATGCACAATTCCACAAATGGAAAATAAACAGATACGTACACGTATCAAATACAACAGCTAACGCACAAACAATCACGGACAAACAGAAATGAAAGCCAGAGGGTTAAATAGGGAACATGATGGGGGAATTGAAACCAGGTGTGTATAATACAGACAAAACAAAACGAAACTGAAAAATGGATCGATGGTGACTAGAAAGCCGGTGACGTCGACCGCCGAACACCACCCGAACAAGGAGAAGGGCCGACTTCGGCGGAAGTCGTGACAGCACCAACTTTTTGAAGGTTCTAGATTTGTTAAACAGGTTTTATTTTTACTAAATTAATGCAACAGGTTGTAATGATTAGATTACCGGAAAGGGGATATGGGTTTGTTTATTTTAGAAGGTGTCGATTCCACTTAATGGAACACTGTATTTTCTGTGTCTTGAGTAGGATTCTTGCTTCCAGGACGGATGTAAGTCCAATACAGTATGCATGTTAATTAAGGGAGACATAGGAGACCACGTCTCAAACAACTTTTTATTAGATACATGGGATCAGATATCACGGATTTCTTAAACTGAGAAATTTACTACATTTGCGACATAAAAAAGTATTACATTTAGAGGGGTAACAGGAACAATCTAAGGTGAAACAGCTATTACATATGTTGTTTTGGACATTGGTCTAGTAACTATACCAGGATCATTTTACACTGTTATGGAAAAGCGAGACCAGTCATATAATAAAATATGGGAGTGAATTGTTAGACTCGGTGGCGAGATACATGTTGCATGCTAAATTAAGTGCACAAAAACGTTGGGGTACATTAAAACAAACGATTAACGATTTGAGGGAGTACAGTGGGCTTATCATTATCATGTTTTGTTTGTAGTTAAAACTTTTGGGTTGCTGATTAAGATATTAGTATAGTGAATGCTAAAGAAATGGACACTTTCTTTTCCAGGAGAGGGGGTTTCATTATTCCTGCTCTCCTTATTAATAAATGAATAAAGATTTAGTTTAAGTATAACTCTGACTGTGATAAGTTTCTCTCCTCATTTGAAAATACAGAAATTAACCACCACAATTTCCACAAGGAAAAGGTTAAGCGGGGTAACAACACATCTGACATTTTTCTTCGATTTTTGTCTTTACGATAGCGTAAATGGAAACAATTTAGCCAATAGCATGAATTCTGTTTGCAAGAGACAAGGCTTTAAAAAATAAATATAACACACCGGTACAGATATGCTTCTCAAAGTAATATACGGGTTACATAGAAAAGTAACTGTAATAATATTACAATATTTGAAGACACTAACTTGTTATATTACTCTTACTCATAAAATGATTTCTGTAATATATTACTGTAAGTCATTATTACCCACAACACTGGTCCCAAGTCATTCTTTTGCAATTTGTCTATTTGGAACTCTGTGTTGTGTATTGCTTTGGTATAACCGGCATCATCATTGCTTAAATGGCAAATGTGAGAAAGTACACATTTTGCTGTGTTACAGCCTGAATTTAAAATAGATTCAAATGAGATGTATCACTGGCCTACACACAATACCCCATAATGTCAAAGTGGAATTATATTTTTTATAAATGGTTACAAATTAATCAAAAATAAAAAGCTGAAATGTATTGAGTCAACAAGTATTCAACCTCTTTGTTATGACAAGCCTAAATAAGTGCAGGAGTACAAATTTGCTTAACAAGTCACAAATTGCATAGACTCAATCTGTGTGCAATAATAGTGTTGAACACGATTTTTGAATGACTACTTCATCATGTACACCCCCACATACAGATAATTGTAAGGTTCCTCAGCCGAGCAGTGTATTTCAACCAGAGATTCAACCACAAAGACCAGGGAGGATTTCCAATGCCTCACCAAGAAGGACACCTATTGGTAGATAATTTATTTTAAAATACAGGCATTGAATATCCCTTTGAGCATGGTGAAGTAATTAATTACACTTTGGATGGTGTATCAATACACACAGTCACTACAAAGACAACTGGCATCCTTCCTAACTCATTTGCTGGTGAGGAAGGAAACCACTCAGGGATTTCACCATGAGGGCAATGGTGACTTTAAAACAGTTACAGAGTTTAATGGTTGTGATAGGAGAAAATTGAGAATGGATCAACAACATTGTAGTTACTCCACAATACTAACCTAAATGACAGAGTAAAAAGAAGGAAGCCTGTACAGAATACATATATTACAAAACTTGCATCCAGTTTGCAATAAGGCTCTAAAGTAAAACTGCAAAACATGTGGCAAAGAAATTCACTTTATGTCCTGAATACGAAATGTTATGTTTAGGGCAAATCTAACAACACATCACTGAGTACAATTCTTCATATTTTTAAGCATGGTGGTGGCTGCATCATGTTATGGGTATTCTTGTCATCGGCAAGGACTAGGGAGTTTTTTGGGATAAAATAAACCAAATAAAGCTAAGCACACACAAAATCCCAGAGGAAAACCTGGTTCAGACTGCTTTCCAACAAACACTAGGAGACAAATTCCCCTTTCAGCAGGACAATAACCTAAAACACAAGGCCAAATATACACTAGAGTTGCTTACCCACACAACATTGAATGTTCCTGAGTGGCCTAGTCACAGTTTTGGAAAGCCTTCAAAATTACTGTCTTTGAATGATGAACCAACTTGACAGAGCTTGAAGAATGAAAAAAAAAGGATCATTTGCAAATATTGTACAATCCAGGTGTGCAAACTCATTCCATGGAGGGCCTAATGTATGCTGGTGTTTGGTTTTCCTTTCGGTTAAGACCTTGACAAACAGGTGAGGGGAGATCCTTACTAATTAGTGACCTTAATTCATCAATCAAGTACAAGGGAGGAGCAAAAACCCGCAGACACTCGGCCCTCCCTGGAATGAGTTTGACACGTACCTTAGAGACTCACAGCTGCCAAAGGTGATTCTAACATGTATTTGCTCAGGGGTGTGAATAATTAGATACTGTACATCTACCAAAAAATTCTAAAAAACATATTTTCACTATTTAATCAATTTAGAATTTTAGGCTGTAACACAACAAAATGTGGAATAAGTCAAGGGCTTTGAATACATTCCCAAAGGCACTTTATATTCTGAGAACATGGCAACTAGTGTTGTCACAATACCAGTATCGTGATACTGAAGCAAAGGAAACAAAACATGAAGCAGACTCAATTTGAGGAAAACAGTCCGAATGTTGAAAAAAAAAATGCCTTACGTTGTCACCCAGAATAACATTTGTTACTTTCGTAAAATGTAGGTTTTAAAGGACCATAGAGTAAAGTCTGCTTCATGTTGTATTTTTTGCCAAGGAAAATCTGGTATCATTGTATCGAGATACTGGTATCATGACAACACTAATGGCAACCATGTTCTGTGTATTTTTGATGTGACGTTGATGGAATATTCTCCTAACCTTCAGGAAACTGGACACATTCATGTTCTAGTTGCGTTCTCATGAAACGTATCTAGAACATTATTGTATTTTATTCTGAGAACATGGTAACCACGTTCTAGATAAGTTCTGCTTGACATTAAGGGAATGTTCTCCTAACTTTAAAACCCAAAAACATTCTAAAAAGGTTTTTACTAACACACATGGAATGTTTCCCTTACAGCAGCCATCTAACGAAGCATCGGGGATTGCTGGCGTTCCGATTGGTGGTGACGCCGGGTCCGAGGGCCGCCGCCTATGGAACCGGGGGTGCCTAAGCCAGCACGTCGGGCTTCCACGCCCTAGCTGGCTCGAGAGGTTTTCTTATCCCGGTTGGCTCAGCAGGCGCCCATCCCACGTCAGGCCTCAGCCGGATCGCCAGGGTTTTACGCCTCAGCCGGTTGTTGGGATTTTACACCCAGCCGATTTGTCAAGCGCCCGTGCTTCAACCAGCCCGTCAGGCTCGCCCAGGTGGGACGCCGGGTGGCGCCCCTAGAGGGGGGGGGTACTGTCACGCCTGCTCCCGCTCCCCCTCCCTGGCGCTCGAAGGTACCAGGCTCCACAGCATTATGCACTCCTGCCACCAGCAGTACGCACACCTGCCTTTACCCGTCACGGGCATCAGCTTATTATTGGACTCACCTGGACTCAATTACCTGTTTATTACCTCCCCTATATTTGTCAGTTCCCCATCGCTGTTCCCCGCTGCTGCATTGATTGTCGAATGTCGTTGTTTTGCCCATGTGCTGATGCTGTGTCTGTCTTGTTTCATGCTTGTTCCTTATTAAATGTTGACTCCCCGTACCTGCTTCTTACCTCCGGCGTCGGTCCTTACACTCTCAGAATTGTTAGATGGGTTTTGCTTCCCATTGATAAATGAAGTAGAAATTGTGCACCAATAACATGTTAAAAGCCTGTTATTAATTAAATGAAGTGCTTTTTAATATAGACAATGTGAAAGAATGTTAAAATTAGGGAAAATTGATATTTTTTTTACCATTCTGACATTCTCCAGTTGTGTTTGAATTTGACCATTGTGACATGCATCCATGCATATCCACTCTCTATGTTGTGGAGGACCAAGGCAGTCAGATCTGGGGCATCGGCCCAATTACCTTCTTTCCAGCAGCATACTGACACACACACACACACACACAGACAAACACATCAGTCGGTAACACACACACTTACTAAAAGAATCACTCTGTCAGAAAAATGAACCCTTACATACACACATATTATTATCCGCACAAACACACACATATGTACGTGCACACACACATACACACACTGCCATAAAAATATTGGGCCGTATATTATTACTATAATCAATTGATATCTTCCAGTCTAACAAATACAAGGTGTTGCAGCAATGGGCTACATGTGTCACATACTGGAATAACAACAGTCGTATACACGCTAGAGGTCAAACCAGAACCTGTGACAAAAACAGCAACAAAGCACACACACGCATGCACAAACTCCCCCAAACATAGTTCCCTCGCAGATACACAGTGACAAAAATACTCAGGCAGAAACACATTCTGCTGCCCTTCTATTCTCTTCGACATGGTCGAGTGTACTGATGACATCAGTTATCGACTGGAGACAACTCCGGCGCCATGGCAGACAGCAGAGCAGGACGCTACACTAGTCTAGTGCTAGGTTTCTGTACAAAACATCTGCCTGAGACTGGCTCCCTGCGACGGACATCTTGGATCTAAGTGAGGTGCTATCCAAGAGCCTGTCTAGCTGCTGCTACTTCAGCTGATCAACAGTGGGGCAGCGAGTCTGACTCTGTGTGTCTGCCTAGGCTAGTTATTAGCTGCTCCCACGGGGAACACACAGGTAAATGACTGAATAAAAGGACAATTTATTACCTACACTTAGGAGGCCTACACCCCATAGGGTGAGCAAGGGTTAACTAACAGCGCCATCAAATAAGCAGCCACTTGGAAAGGAGCGAGCAGGAAGTGATATAACCAGAGACAGCAGCACTCTATGCATGTTCAACTGAAACACCCCTATAATAAGGAATTCAACCTGCAGTATTACTGTTCTTTCCAACAAACCTCATCCTCCACAAGATAGTCAACAATCCATCCACCTGTAACCGTCATATATGTCACGTGACTGTGGACAAAAAGAGAATTGCTCATCGGTGAAATGTTCAGTGCATATCGTGCCTGGTACACAAAATGAGTAGTGTGCATTTGGGTGCAGTGATTAAATATGCAGGAGATATTTTGACCATTGAGATATAACCTAAAGCTGTAGTTGTGTCATTGTCATATGTCTCGTGATGGTGCTGATGTTCTTTGTACATGAGAATGTGACTGGTCACTTATGATCACACTCTGTGTCCTCTCCCCATATCCCGCTTTGAGACTTAGACCTAGGTCACAGACCATGTAGGCTATACTGTAAAGTGCTAGCTCAACCAAATCCACTAGAACGTCATGCCTCTGCCCTGTTGCTCACACTCTTTCACCCAAAGCATACGCACCTAGAACATGTAGGCCTACTGTAAAGAGCTATCTCAAAATGCACTAGCCAACACCATGCCCGTTGCCATGTGACAGTTGGTCTCACTCTTTCAACCAAAGCACATAGCGAGTGTTGTGAAGATAGCTACTACTTAATTATTACTACTAATACTAAGTAGATAGTGGTCTTACCTTGTTGGAGGCCATCTCGCTGACAGAGTGTCTGGTCTGCAGGGTCTCCAGCTGGGCCAGGCACCAGTCCAGCTCCTCCAGRGTCTCCGTGGACAGCTTCTGGTAGGCCTCCTCTGAAAGAGGGAGACAGGGGACAGGGGGACAGGGACAGGGAGGGGTGGTGAGTGGCGGTGGTCAGTTTTGAGGCACTTGACAGGGCTGTGCGATGTCATCTCATGTGTTTCACCGGTGATGACACCGTAGACGAGCACCATGCCCAGGTTGRCAGTGTGGACGCATGGGTGACTRTTCATAGTAAGGGGAGCTTAGGGGGCAAAATCTGGCAATGGTGGTGATAGCGTCTCCACAGAGAGAGATTTAAAAAGGGGAAAAGACTCGTCTCAGAGATGGTCTCTAGTTGCAGGTAAGTGTCTTTGATAACCCCTAAAGCATCAACAATCACCCATCTGTCCCTCTCCTGAGAGTAGTTACAGTAGTAGAAGTAGTTCTAAGAATCCCAAGGAGCGAAAGTTCCACAGAGTGCAGTTATAGTATTGACAATGCACAGTTCTACAATCCGGTGTGAGAGGTTCTAGAATCCACAACATACAGTTCTAGTATCCACAGTTCTAGAATCTAAGGGAGAAATAGTTCCATAGTGTCACAATAGAATGAGTCCAGCCTTCCAAAAACACAGTAAAGCAGCCCCCCTGCTCCACGAGTGGTTACACACAAATCTTTTCAACGGTCCGGTCGGAGTTGTTCTTTATCCAGCCCAAAAGATTCCCAGATCTGGGATAGCAGGAAAATCTGTGTCACACATCACTCCACGATCCACACTCTTCCTAAGGATATCTGGACGGAAAAATGGGAAAACTTCCTCAGCTTCTCATGATGAGGAGTTATTAACAAAGACCCTTTCCAAACACACACATACACACACCTCTTCCTCTATCCCCCTCCTCTAAAGACATAGAACCCCATTGATAGTACACACACACACAGAGCCACAGATGAGCTAATTTCCTGTCTCAACTCCCCTTTCCTTCCTGCAACGATGACACACTGGCGACGACTGCTACTCTGACAGACGGACGGACGAAGAGAAAGATCCAAGCAGGTCTGACTGTGGCTAAAGCAACACATCTATAGGAGGGATGGCTGAGTCAAAATTGCACGAGTCGAAAAAACGCTTGCTTCTGTGAGAACACTGGTCTGAGAGAGAAGCACAGCMCAGCACACGGGAAGAGCCGGACTGGAGCACCAGGCTACCCGGACTGGACGGGAGTCACAGATTCAAATCTGAAAGTTTTTGAAGTTGCCTCTAACTACTGAACCAGGGTCAGATGTC
>NC_036844.1:3738457-3756398 GCF_002910315.2 Salvelinus sp. IW2-2015 | reverse complement strand
TAATATCTATCCAATGTGAATCAAAAGTGTGAATCAATTAAGGACATCCTCAAACAACATTTCAAGCCGCAAAAAAACATGTTTTTTAATTTGCAAATGTAAGAAAGTCATGAAACTAATTAATGAAATGAATGAAAATAAAATAAAAGGTTTAGCACGCATAGTTTGCATGAAGCCTGTCTTGAGCCATTTGCCAAATTCTCATCCACATCACATGATGTCCTCATTATTCATACACCGCAGGAAAAACCTTTTACATGCTAATCCAACTTGACATTGTCTGCATTGATGTCGTCGAAATCCTCATTCATGCTAGAAGTAGGTGGCTCGCTCATGGGGATGCGATCGTACAGCTTCCACCTCCATGCTGAAAAAGATTCCTCAATAGGGTTGAGGAAAAGAAAGTATAGGGTCCACGAATTGGGGATGGGCCCAAAACCATGCCTAACCACTCTCGCAGAGTATAACCTACGAATTGGTCACACTCAGTTGACATAGGTACCCTTCACCTTGACAGGCCTGCTCAATTTCATTGAAAAAACACCAATGAAATGAGATGTGCAGCATTGTAGGATCCAAGTAATGCCCTACATCCTACCACACCATCCTCAGAAATAGCTGCGTACATGGAGATGTAGAGCATAGTGCATATCCTCCAGACTTACCGGGTTTTCTTGGTGAAATTTTCTCAGGATCAAATTGACAGTTTCAGATTGGGGTGAACTAATCTGTCAGCTCTGCCATGGTAAGGCCTCTGTTCAACACATGTTCAACGACGATGGCCCTGATTTCATTAGACACAACAGTTCCCTGCCATCTGCCTCCCTCTCTCTGATGTCCACCTCTTTGACGGGGCCCATGCCCACCTGTTTGACCTCTTTGATGGGGCCCATGCCCACCTCTCTAACAAGCCCCTTGTCCATGAGCTCTTTGATTTCCACCTCTCCCTTGCTGTCTTTCCTGCTCCATGTTGAAATCAATTAGCATTAACTAGTAGTCATTATGTATGGTTATCATGCATCATACATGTCATTTAGATGTTTATACTTTACAAACGCAACATTTGATTTTTGTAGTTCTCAAAATCCATATATAGTGGACAAACCAGTTGAAAATCTATGTTTACCAAACGGTTAAGTGGCTTTAGTTAAAGTTTTTGAAACAACAGCCTTTTACATGATCTGTTTTGAGTTTGTACAGAATTTAACCGCATACTTGTGAAAACAGGACCAAAGTGCTAAAAACAAAAACGAATAAACTGAGTGTTAAAAATGCTGGTTCAGGAACAGCCAATGTGATGAGAGGAGTTTTGTCTTGTGCTCACACTTTCATGGTTGCATTCCAGCAACAGCATCCACAGCGAAGGATGCCACGTACTCTGAAATCTCAATTCCCAAAGCCGGACGCAACCAGCCATCTACCGACACTAATGGTATGTGTGTGTGTGTATTGTGTGTGGGGGTAGGTGCGTGCGTGGGGGAATATGCGCAGGATTGTGTTGGTCAGATGAAGTCAGTGCAAAGTGCAAGCTAGGCAAAACAATGAGGAAGTTTCCTACATATGGGTGGAAAAAACGTTTACAAGATGCAGAACAGATTCTATTTTAGCATTTTTGTCAAAAACCATGTTCCTTGTTCCTACGAGTCATACACTGAGTGTCCAAAACATTAGGAACACCTTCCTAATATTGAGGTGCACCCCCCTTTTACCATCAGAACTGCCCCAATTTGTCGGTACATGGACTCTACAGGGTGTTGAAAACTTTCCACAGGGATGCTGGCCCATGTTGACTCCAATGTCGTGTCAAGTTGGCTGGATGTCCTTCGGGTGGTGGGCCATTCTCAATACACACAAGAAACTGTTGAGCTTGAAAAACCCAGCAGTGTTGCAGTTCTTGACACACTCAAACCGTTGCGCCTGGCACCTACGACCATACCCCGTTCAAAGGAACTTAAATCTTTTGTCTTGCCCATTCACCCTCTGAATGACACACACAATCCATGTCACAATTGTCTCAAGGCTTAAAAATCCTTCTTTAACCTGTCTCCTCCCCTTCATCTACACTGATTGGTGGATTTAACAAGTGACAGCAATACTGGGTCATAGCTTTCACCTGGATTCACCTGGTCAGTCTATGTCATAGAAAGAGCAGGTGAGCAATCCCAAGTACTTATCTGCCGCTGCCACTACAMCTATTTTCTGTMACTTTCAATTCATTTCTGCGGTACAATTAACAACCATGGCAATAAATGCTAAAAAGCCCACCGTACTGAAGCACCTATTCTTCCAATCACTCTTGATCTCCGCCTACTCCCAGGAATGCTCCCACCCTGTACCCATCTTCCTCTACCACTCTCTTCACTGCTTAGGCATACAACACTTTCTGTTCTATTCTGACCCTGGCAACCTCAATCTGCCTTTCTCTCACCGGACYCCTCCGATCTCCATCCCCATGATCARCCTCARAACTAACACAACTTTCTCCACCGATACCACACATTCCTTCGTCTCATGCCCTCCTGCACACTTCTCACATCTGGGCATGTCCCTCCTACACACTGCTGCAATATGCCCATAAACATGACAGCTAAAACACAGTAATATTTTCGTAACAAACTCTKACGTGATAACTGACACTTCCTACATTGACCTTATCTGGTAACGACTCTGCATCAAAACTCAGCATGACAGACAATGTTTTCTCCGTTTGCCCACCGTATCTACGTCTCATCAAGTGGCGGGTGTCACAGACACTGGGAATCTTCCATTTCAACTGCTCCTCCTCAACACTTAATGCCACTCTCGTAATCACTCCTTTCGACGGCTCCTTGCTCCAGAGAACAAAGCACGGCACAATTCTTGTCCCTAATCTCGTAATCCGGAGCGCCCTCTCCCTCTGGGGGGAGGAGACATGATAAATCATCACGAGTACATTCTGAGTTACTTTCACCAACTCAAGTCCCCAACCTCCCCTCCACCCAACCTGACAACACATATAGATCAACCAAATAACAAGGCTCCCCAGTGTGGAAGCGGTCTAAGGCACTGCATCACAGTGCTAGAGGTGTCACTACAGACCCTGGTTCGATTCTGGGCTGTATCACAATCAGCTGTGATCGGGAGTCCCATAGGGTGGCGCACGGTGTAGGCTGTCATTGTAAATAAGAATGAGTTCTTAACTGACTTTCCTAGTTAAATAAAATTAATCAATTCTCTCTACAAATCTCACTCCCACTGGGCCAAAATCATCCTTATCAGCCTTGGGACGAAGCCTGAACTCAGCAATCTCCTCACTCTCAACAAGTTCCATCTCTGAACTACTGGAGCACGTATCCCTGTTTTTACACTTGTCGCCCACCTTCCTCACCTCACTACTTCACTCAACTTCTACGCAGCAGTCATCACTGTACCAGCCACCACATTTAATTCATCCTCACTCTTCTCCTGTCCRATTTCCTCCTCAAGCTCTTCCAAAACGTCTGTGCGATCCTCCATTCCATATTCACAAAACAAATCTTACATAACTCTCCTTTTTATCTTGTCRATCATCTTCTCCTTCACCAGATCTTTCAGAAGACCTGTGTAATCCCCCACTCCATGCTTAATCATAATATGCTGCACATTCTTCCTTATTTCCTTTTCCGCCATCTTCCCCACCGTGGCCTTCGCCTAACACCCTGTAACACTCGTCTGAAGAAGTAGACCAAGGTGCAGCGTGGTAAGTGTTCATGATTRTTTAATTACTCAGAACACCAAACAAAAAMAATAACGAKCGTCACGTTCTGCWGGCTTCACAGAGCTAACAAAAAACAAGATCCCACAACATAGGTGGGAAAAAAGGCTACCTAAGTATGATTCCCAATCAGAGACAACGATAGACAGCTGCCTCTGATTGGGAACCACACTCGGCCAAACACAAAGAAATACAACACATAGAATGCCCACCCCACATCACACCCTGACCTAACTAAATAGAGAAATAAAACGGCTCTCTAAGGTCAGGGCGTGACACACCCCGACTGCCTCTCCGCACACTAAGGATTATTTGTCGACTCAGAATGATTTAGCCGGAGTGTATTTTCTCTCGCTTCAGTTAAAATAATGGCCACCATAGATTTCAAGAAATGTTGCGTCCTTTTTTTACGTGGTTGCGTCATATTTCGTTGCATACTTTCTGTTGAAGTTTGCATCGATGCATGCTTCAAAGTATGTACAAACGGAGTACGCATTTGAGAAGTGTCCTCCATGCTCCGTTTTGCATACTTTGATTTGGACTATACTCTGACCCTCCTGTGCTCCAATTTGTGTGCTCTGAGCACAGTATGCATTTTGAGAAACACCCTCAGTGTACGTTTTCTTCATCTCTAACATACAATAAAWTCAAGTAGCGAGTGTTATAGGTTGTCAGTTTAATTCATTCTCTCTGTCTCCTCAGCTGGTGACCCTGATTCTCAGGAGGGGTCAAAGGTCAAACCAGGTGGATATGACCCTGTCAAAGTGGTCCTGGTGACTCTCTGTGTTCTTCTGATGGGTGCTGTCATTGGACTTGTGTTCCTGTGTGAGTGACCTAGATAGTGGAGGTGGCTAGTCTAAAGCAGATTCTATATCGGAGACAGATTCATAGAGGCTCTTGTCCAGAGCTATGAATATACAGAAATATCTAGGCACATTTTTAGCGCAAGAGCTGGAAAATCCCCACAGTACTGCTTCAAATGGATAAATGTTTCATGCCAGGTCATTGTCTAATTTCTGTAACAACGTAACTGATACAATATAAAAATGTTGGTGAATAAAATGAATAGCTATTTGTAATACTTTTCACAATCAACTAATATTACATTATCATGCAYAAGAATGTTGGGGTCAGATTCCTACAATTTAAAATGTATGTCTTTTTGCAATCAGATATCAGCAACCTGCCAACCAAAAACACAGAGCTCCAAATTCTGCAAGCGGCTTACAATCAAAATCTTACAGGTTTGGAAAAAGATTATACATCAGGTGAGTTTAGTTTCACACAAAGACAATGTTCACATCGGTTTTCTAATATAACTGTTGTTTATATGTAGCTGGATGTAGGGAACTTGAGTCAGAGTTGTTATCTTTTGGCAACTAGCTTTAATGATCAAAAACAGAGAGCTTCAAGAACTGCAAGACAAGAACAAAGATCTTCATGAGAAGGAACGTGCAGGTGAGTGACACAGATATGACCCTCCAATTAAATTGTATTGTCTGCCACTAATACAGCCTTTCCATTGAATCCAGTGACATTTTCATCCTTATAAAATAATATTAGAAAAAAGTGCAGCTTTTGTTATTGCTAAAACACTCTCAGTGTTGGATAATTCCAAAAAGTATGGATTCCAATGTCACGCTSTGAAAATGATGCAGGTTGGCATTTCTTGTTGTGACTCTTGCCCTGGAGGCAGCTCTGCAGGGTGGTCACCTGCTGGCACAGCCACAAAGTTATAAAATCTGATTTTAAACCTAACCTTAACCCTAATCTCAACCACACTGCTAGCCCAAACCTTAAATGAAGACCAAACAGCTCATTTTTGTTTTCATAATCTTTGTGAGGCCCATCTAGCGGGKGTCGCTCAGTTCTGCCTTCAGGGCAGGATTCATGGCAATAAACTTCAACCTGCGAAAAGCATAATTATCTTTAATTCACAACAGTTTGGCAACAAAATGGAGAATTGAGAAAGCAGAAAAATCCACCCTCTTGCCCTACAAACACAGGTGAGATTATACTATGAGGGAATGTGTCTACTCATAGATATAGTAGGTTGTATTAAGATAAAAACCTGTTTCAGATAGCAATCCTGAGTTAAACTCAAAACTACTTCAAATCAAGTTGTCAACTTCAGAGGCAGTCGATTTTTGTTTTAGTCCCTCCTTATTCATTGATGCAACAATATAGCATACTTGAATAGTTGTTAAATAATCATACAGTATGTCTCATATCCACATGGATTGTACACGATCAGTAACATGAGAACAAAAGGCATTTGACTATAGGTAGGCATAGAGATCAGTGTAGTGTACTGACAATGGCATTGGGTATATCTGTTCTCTCCACAGGGAATAAAGACTGTCCTAAACCTAGGAACTGTGCTGAAGACTGGGAGTATTATGYGGGGAAGTGCTATTACTTCTCCRCTGATAAACTGACCTGGGTTCAGAGTCGGGATGAGTGTATCACCAGGGGGGGACACCTTGTCATCATAGGGAGCCGAGAGGAGCAGGTATGAATCTATTATTGATTCTCAGTTGTTTTGATGCACATTTTTCCTTTCCTCTACTGACATAGAAATGACAATAAATCTTGACATAATTATTCAAACAATGTTTCTGGTGAAGAATTTCTTATATCAGAAAATTGGTACAAAAATGCTTAATAAGCCTGAAGACAAGTTCTGGATTGGGCTGACGGACAGTACAAACGAGAATGAGTGGTTATGGGTGGACAATTCATCTCTCAATTCAAGCACAAGGTTTGAATGCATGTTTAAATCAATATCATAATACATTCACCCTAGACGAAAACGTATTATGATCCTACCTCTGATGTATTATCATCCTTCAATCCATAGATTCTGGCTTGGTAACAAGGAGCCTGATGACTGGAAAGGAGAAAATGGAGAATATCCCGAGGGTGAAGACTGTGCTAGAATGGGGGAACGGAGTGGTAATACCGGGTGGTTGGATTTCAACTGTAATAAGACTCAAAGAAGAATATGTGAGACAAAATCGCCCTTGTGAAACAGTATCTTAAAGAAACTCAAAAGTTCCTTAAATATGTCTCTGAACAACACCAAAGTATTTTTTGCTGGCATTGATAAAAAGGAGGAGAAACTGTATTGTGACTGGTTTACAGGAGATTACTGCTGATATTCACATATCTTTCTTTGTACATACATGTTTTATGCTTTTCATGCTATGGTGTGAAACAAACCAAATCCGCAACTGAGTCTAATGAAAAACATGTCAGATATATTCAGTTCACACCTCTTCACTTCTCGGTAGGCTACAGGTGTTGGATCTTAATTTGCTGAGTATTGTTGTTGCAATAGGATTTGAACTTTAGTCCTTCAATCAAGTCAAATGTTGCTTGATTGGTGGTTAAGCTGTTACCTGGCCAAATTTAGGCTACATGAAAAGTGCAATATTGTTAATTAAGTGTGTGGGTTTTCAATTAATTTATGTAAATCATGAAATATATCTGCATTTTACAGTGCAGGAAAATTCTCAGCAACAAAAGAGTGATAAAATAAAATCCTACACCTGTACATCATCCTCAGTGTGTTTTGTACATGTATATTTCTGCTTATCAGTGCTGTCTCTAGGCTAGTCATTTGAGAAAAAAATATTGTGTGTATATCCAAACATCAGGAAACCATTGAATTAATAAAGTGTCAAATGTAAAATTAGTTTTTTTCATCAGTTTATTTATTAAGAAGACTTGTCGTCTTACCTACAGTAGTTCAGGGGGTAGAAAAAGTAGAGATGCCAGAATGCCTACTGTACACTTCTCTAGTGGTGTATCATGAATATTCAAAAGGTAGAAAATAAAGAATTGTCATTTGAGGTTTGACACAAAGCTTTAAAGTTAATGTATTAAAGGGATGAATTAGTGTCTCCATACCCACCACATGTACATGCTGCTTTGCAGTAGTCTGAGAGATCATTATTCATTATTAGATTACCAAGATGGTGAAATGGAACCCCATACATGGTCAGTGGTGATTTTAGCATGTAAATCTTGGTGGGACAAACTCCACAATTTCTTTTTAGATGCATGCCAGCAAAGCCACTACACAACACAACACAACACTAAACAATACACAAATTTCACTATAACGATGACAAATAAACTGTTAGGGCCTACATAAAGCWGTCCCAACACCTTATCACTGCTACACCTGGCTATCAGGGGAGCCTTGTCTGGCAGTGAAACAGTTCATTCAGCCTCATTTACTGCCTTTCAAAAAAACATAGCTGATATGGCTGACTTGCTTAAACAAAAGTGGATCCTACTGACAATTGAGATGTACAAACTAGGGCATAAGGGGATGATGAGCGAATAAGAAACAATCTGTAATTTCGATTAAGACATTAATGAGCGAGCTAGGACAGACGAAGTCCATTCAGAAAGTATTCAGACCCATTTCCTTTTTCCACATTTTGTTTCGTTACAGTCGTATTATAAAATGGATTACATTTTTTTTTAAATCTCAATCTACACACAATACCCCATAATTATCAAGCGAAAACAGGTTTTCGAAATGTTTAAAAAACCCAGAAAGAACATTTGCTATGAGACTCGAAATTGAGATTAGGTGCATCCTGTTTCCAGTGATCATCCTTGAGATGTTTCTACAACATGATTGGAATCAACCTGTGGTAAATTCAATTGATTGGACATGATTTGTAAAGGCACACACCTGTCTATATAAGGTCCCACAGTTGACAGTGTATATCAGAGCAAAAACCATGCCATGAGGTCGAAGGAATTGTCTGTAGAGCTCCGAGACAGGATTGTGTCGAGGCACAGATCTGGGGAGAGTTCCTCTGTGGAGATGGGAGAACCTTCCAGAAGGACAACCAACTCTGCAGCACTCCACCAATCAGGCCTTTATGGTAGAGTGGCCAGACGGAAGCCACTCCTCAGTAAAAGGCACATGAGATCCCACTTGGAGTTTGCCAAAAGGCACCTAAAGGACTCTCAGACCATGAGAAACAAGATTCTCTGGTCTGATGAAACCAAGATTGAACTCTGGCCTGAATGCCTAGCGTCACGCCTGGAGGAAACCTGGCACCATCCCTACAGTGAAGCATGGTGGTTGCATCATCATGCTGTGGGGATGTTTTTCAGCGGCAGGGACTGGGAGACTAGTCAGGATCAAGGAAAAGATGAACGGAGCAAAGTACACAGATCATTGATGAAAACCTGCTCCAGAGAGCTCAGGACCTCAGAATGGGGTGAAGGTTCACCTTCCAACAGGACAATGACCCTAAGCACACAGCCAAGACAACGCAGGAGTGGCTTTGGGACAAGTCTCTGAATGTCCTTGAGTGGCCCAGCCAGAGCCCGGACTTCAACCCGATTGAACATCTCTGGAGAGACCTGAAAATAGCTGTGCAGCGACGCTCCCCATCCAGCCTGACAGAGCTTGAGAGGATCTGCAGAGAAGAATGGGAGAAACTCCCCAAATACAAGTGTATGTGTAGTGTCATACCCAAGAAGACTCAAGGCTGTAATCGCTGCCAAAGGTGCTTCAACAAAGTACTGAGTTAAGGGTCTGAATACTTACGTAAATGTTATATTTCTGTTTTTTTTTCATAAATTTGAAAAAATTCTAAAAACCTGTTTTTCGCTCTGTCGTTATGGGGTATTGTGTGCAGATTGATGAAGAAAAAATATTTAGTCCATTTTAGAAAAAGGCTGTAAGGTAACATGTGGAAAAAATCAAGGGGTCTGAAAACGTTCTGAATGCACTGGAACTATTTGTTCAGCATTTCTGAAATGTAAAGCAACAGAATTCAGAGCATGGGCCGTTCTTACAGTATTCTCCTTTCTAAGACAGTCTATAGGCTACATGACCAAATTATTAGGGTGAGGCACATGGGCTGCTAACAGCTTACTACACAACATAGTTAATATTACTTCCTTAGCTACAATATACATATCTCCCTGGCATATTACATCATTTATGCAGCAGCATACAGTACATTTTTGGACTCACCTTGTTGTGCTACAGTATGCTCACATAAACAGGAAGGTTGGGCGGCGGTCCTCCGTGGGCAAATTTTGTCATCAAACTTTATCAAAGTCTGCCATTCTCTATATTTATGGTGCTTTCAATGCAACTGTGAAAAAAACAAGGTTGAATCATGACGTCAGTGATCTTCAGGTCGGAGCTCTAGAAACAGGCCGAGTTCCCGTCTTGCAATTCCGAGTTGGATGACCGTTTAAAATTTCCCAGCCTCCCGGGTGGCGCAGTGGTCTAAGGCACTGCATCGCAGCTGTGCCACCAGAGATTCTGCGTTCGAGCCCAGGCCTCGTCGCAGGTTGGACGCAAACCGCGAGGTCCATGCGGCCGACGCCACCAATTGGCCCACTGAGTTAGGGAGGGTTTGGCTGGCAGGGATATCCTTGTCTCATTGCGCACTAGTGACTCCTGTGGCAGGCCGGGTGCAGTGCATGCTGACCAGGTCGCCAGGTGTATGGTGTGCATGGTTTCAAGAGCAGTGCGGCTAGGTTGTGTTTTGGAGGATGCATGGTTCTCGACCTTTGCCTCTCCCGAGTCCGTACGGAAGTTGCAGCGATGAAGACAAGACTGTAACTACTACCAATTGAATACCATGAAATTGGGAGAAAAAAAGGTTAAAAAACGTAATATCCCAGTCGGAGCTAGTTTTTTCCCCAGTTCTCTTGAACTCACTGAACTCTGGGATTTTCCAGTTCCTAGTTTGCAGTTGTTTTAAATGTGGCAGAAGTCATGCTGGATTGACAGCATGGCCAATGTCGAATGTTTATCTATTTAAGCTTGGAAAACAGACCCTTCACGCAGACTTGTACGACACACACTGAAATAGCAGGCTAGTGATTGCTGTTAGCCACTGTTTCTTCAAAACCACTCATTGTTGAATTTGTGATTTCCAACTTGTGCAATGGCCGATGAGAACCGATACGTTATATTTATAATTTTCTCTTCACAATGACAAGGAAGAAAAGGATTTGCAGTAGATTGACAACTTGATTCATGATGACTGCTAGCTTGCTAGCTAATATTTAGAAAATTTGATGTTGACTGATCAGTCCAATCAAACCTACTGTAGATATAACATGATTCACGTCATTTTATCTGTGGCCAATGACCTTGAGCCTTCTTGGATGGGCACTTCTAATGTAACTCTATGGCAGCACCCAAGGGGCTTAAATTTTCAAGCTCTCCCCATAGATTTTGCGTTGACGTAGTGTCCCCATGAGTGACAGAACACTGAGCCAACTAGAGAACATTACCAACCCCTACGCTCCATATTTTCTGCTGGCTACCCACCACTACAGAAGCAGAAAGGCTGAAACACATGCATTTTGGAGCTGCCTTACTCAATAAAGCCACAAACTTTTTTTGCTTTCTTTAACTCAATAATATACACTGCTCAAAAAAATAAAGGGAACACTTAAACACACACAATGTAACTCCAAGTCAATCACACTTCTGTGAAATCAAACTGTCCATTTAGGAAGCAACACTGATTGACAATACATTTCACATGCTGTTTGTGCAAATGGAATCGAAAAGGTGGAAATTATAGGCAATTAGCAAGACACCCCAAAAAAGAGTGATTCTGCAGTGGTGACCACAGACAACTTCTCATTCCTATGCTTCCTGGCTGATGTTTTTGGTCACTTTTGAATGCTGCGGTGCTTTCACTCTAGTGTAGCATGAGACGGAGTCTACAACCCACACAAGTGGCTTCAGGTAGTGCATCTATCCAGATGGCACATCACTGCTTAGCTGTGGCAAGAAGTTTGCCTGTGTCTGTCAGCGTAGTGTCCAGAGCATGGAGGCGCTACCAGGAGACAGGCCAGTACATCAGGAGACGTGGAGGAGGACGTAGGAGGGCAACAACCCAGCAGCAGGACCGCTACCTCCGCCTTTGTGCAAGGAGGAGCACTGCCAGAGCCCTGCAAAATGACCTCCAGCAGGCCACAAATGTGCATGTGTCAGCATATGGATGGTCGGGTTGTGATGTTGGAGCCACGGGAGGCAGAGGATTACCTTGTGTACGGGTGCGGTGGTAATGAAGAAGGGAAGGCTTTCCTGGTGCATGGGTCCCATGGTGAGTGGTGCAGTGATGTGCGTAATTGTGCCGGATCCCAATGGTTGTGTTTACAGGGGGCCGCCCCTCTGCTCTAGTGGACCCCAGTTTAGGGCGCACCGGACACCGCTGAAGCGCCATTAACCTCAAATAGGAACCCAGCTCCTCTCTCCCAGACGGCCATAGCCCACTCCAACGGCCGGCCGGTCAGCAGGACAATGACCGTGGCAACCTMGGACCTCTCGGTGGTGGGTCTCCCGTCTGATAGGCGAAATAGAGGAAGCACTGGAGTAGGAAGCCACGGCATTTCGATGAAGTTGGGTATTGCTGACCTGGGCGGGCAGCTGGGTAGGCTGGGGGACTAGCTCACTGTGAAGACCCGTAGTAGGAGGCCCTCTGATAGGGGTATGGAGAGCCTCGCTGGTGGTGTTGAGGCAGTGGAGGACGCGGAGGACCTCCTCCATGGCCATACCAGTGTCATGACGTCGCCTGCTTGGGTAGTGCAAACCCCATCCCCCTCTCCCTGCCTCTCCCTTTCCTACCACAACCCATGCGGTGATCACAGAGAGATGTCGTAAATTCCTGAGAATCTCCTCATGGCCAAACAGTATTAAGAGAGAAGGTAAACTTTCAGGACAATTCTCTTCCACCTCACAGAACTTGAGGTACGAACATATTTCATATTCCTGCAAAAGTATAAAAGATCGGTTGAGAGTCCAGCTATGAACCGGTCCATTTGTCACCAGGTGGGAAACTCATGTGAGACTGTGGGACTACATTACCATACCGCTGTTTATATAATAACCTCAGATATGAGGTTTACATCTGTTTGTTGTATAAAATGAATGAGTGAGTATGATACTGTTTGTATAATTGTGTAATATGATTTTGAACTGTTTAATGAAGAAAAATACAAATCCCTGTTGTATTTGAACTAAATCCAAGGACCGCCCTGAGCCAGTTGGGTCAGAGACCATGGGATAGCCCCTCTCTAAGATCTGAATAAAAGCCAACTCTAAGAAATTACCATTAGACCATGTTTATCCTCCATGAGGAGAACGAAGGTTAAGTACCATTGCTGAATCTTTAACCATACCAAGTGGTTAAACTCTTAAGACAAATAAGAACAAGTCGTTGATATTGACTACTAGTCTGCAGCTAGGAATTCGGTATCATTGAACGCGAAGTAAGACAACCGCCGAAACATCCATTCTATAACGAATGTCACTCTGAACTCTCCACAATAACTACGACAGAAGGAACTCCAACGAAAACTAACTTCTCTCCAACGATCAAGACGACACACAATGAGCGTAAATATATATATATTGATTGCAATTGTTCCCGAATTAGTGAGCGTTCATGTGTAAGGATTAGCATGTCAATTGTTATAAAGAGTATACTCTGTAGTGACTTCTGAATCGACCCCCATCCATCCCTTTTGTCTAACAAGCCGCTATGCCGGTCCAGCCCACTAGGGCATATTTCTCCTATCATTTCATGTAACTATTTTAAGTTTGTTTGTTTGTTTATGCATTTCTGTGAATTAATTAGTTAGTAATAAATAAGTGATTTAAGACAATTGATGTATGGATGACTCATAGTGAAGACTGGGTTCGTGCAGATAATCAACAATTTACGACGTTTGGAATGAGACTAACGTGAGGTAAAGTAAATAAATCATTAATTAGAGGACTATTGATCAGATATGAAAATATCTGKAAGGTTATATTGGGAAATTATAACTTTGTAATCTAATAACTTTCCCTGGTGCCCTCGAATTCATAGTTAATTAGTTACGTTATTACTCAAGTGATCGCGTAATCCCTAATTACAGGAATCTTTGATAAAAACTATAAGTCTTCAATTTAACGATAGCAAAGACACGACACCAGTTTCGCCAGCTGGTCGTGGTGTTGATGGAGTAGATGACCTTGTTCGTTAACCATCTGGAAGAGGGTTGAATCTTCTGCTGCTTCCATATTGTGAGGTGTTATTCTGTAACGTATACGCCGGGAGTCAGGAAGCAGGTGCAGAAGGTGAGTTTAATACGGAACAGATACAAAAGAACAAACATGGAAAGCGTACTGAACCTTGAAGGAAAACCAATAACACCTAAGGATGGATGAGATGACAACTAAGGGCTAAATAACGAAGGAGTAATCAGGGTAGTGATATGGTCCAGGTGTGCATAATGGTGGTTGCCAGGTGTGCGTATAGATGGGTTGCCAGGACCGGTGGCTAGTAAACCGGTAACGTCGAGCGCCAGTAGACGTGACACATAATGAATGTTCAGGATCATTGTAAGAACTTTTTGGGTTCAGAATGTAGGAACTAGAGACTGAAGTGCAAGTTAAGCACATTGATTATTTAGTTAAGCCAGTATGATTGGTAACAATTTACAATAAGGGTACATTCATTAAAATGATTTGATGCATTAGTTAACATTAATTAACTTTGAATAATAATTGTATGCATGTTTACTAAGCTATCAGCAAATAAAATAATCAATGATTTATAAAATCAGTTAAATTAAACTAAATGGATTCGAAAATAGAATCTATATCATCCCCAAAAGTAATTATTTATCATGAGAGAGCCATAAACCATAACTAGTAATGGTGCATACTCCAAGAAAGGTTCAAATCCCACCTTTCTGGTAAAAATAGTTGATATGTAGTCAATTTTGAGGACACAAACTCAATTACACAGTACAAATATTTTACAAATGTGATACAAATATGAAATATTTCATATGATGCATTTCCTATTCAACAACACTGTATGAATAAGACTTGAAATGACTTATACGCTTTCTAAATATAGTATAAACAAATTCTAAAATGAATAACTACAAGACGTCACCTTATAACTGTAAAATACATACATATCTGTATGTATAGTTAGATAACATTTGCATATTTTGTAGAGGTCTCTCTAAAGGTCTCTCTCTTGATCAAAGCACTGGACCCCATTGCTGTAAACGTCTCAGAGCTCTCTCTTTCATCTCATATGTCTCTTGCCCCTATGACAAACAGGAAGTTTTTTTTTTCAATTAATTATTTTAGATTACTGTCTGTAAATCGACCTCTGAAAGTGCTACAGGGACGAAGCCACTCTCTCCTGCTATCGTGTAAGGATTCCAAGCATGTGCATTGTAAGTGGCTGTGACATAGGGTTCAGCCAGAGGTTGATGAGAGTCGGAAGATCAAATGAAAACAGTAGGGGGATATCCCAGCTGTCAGATTTCACATCCTGCTTCACACAGGCAAAAAGAGAAACACTCCTTAAAAAAAGTGTATTGATTTACAAAGTGATGACATAATGGTGATAATTCATTTAATAATTAGATGGAAAACAGGGAAAATTAAGATATTCACACTTTACTAACATCAACAACAGATAGAGCAACACATAGGTCAGCGCAATGAGGAAGTTCTCTCTGCAGACATCAAACACTTATGTGCGGGAGAAGAATATGAGACATTCACAAGAGAACATTGGTCCCCTCAATTACACAGTATGTCACCTCTGAGATGGGGCAGTATCAAAAACTATATGTTTGGTGCTGTACATGTCCAATATACTGAATAATGTAAAACAAAAACTCACCCATGAATTCATATTATGAGTTGCATGTGAGGTATATACAGTACCAGTCAAAAGTTTGGATACACCTACTATTTCTCTTTATTTGTACTATTGTCTACATTGTAGCATAATTAGTGAAGACACCAAAACTATGAAAAAATCATGAATTAACCAAAAAAAAGTATTTTTGATTTTAGATTCTTTCAAAGTAGCGCACCCTTTCCTTGATGACAGCTTTTGCCACTCTTGGCATTCTCTCAACCAGCTTCACTGGAATGCATTTCCAACAGTCTTGAAGGAGTTACCCCATATGCTGCACTTGATAGGCTGCTTTTCCTTTCACTGCATCTCCAACTCATCCCAACCATCTCAATTGATTGAGGTCGGGGTGATTGTGGAGGCCAGGTCATCTGATGCAGCACTCCATCACTCTCCTTCTTAGTCAAATAGTCCTTACACAGCCTGGAGGTGATGTTGGTCATTGTCCTTTGAAAAACATAGTCCCACTAAGCCAAACCAGATGGTGCTTTTGTGTGTCGCTGCAGAATGCTGTGGTAGCCATGCTGGTTAAGTGTAGGCTTGAATTCTAAATTCACAGGCAGTGTACACCAGCAAAGCACCCCATCACACCATCCTCCACCGTGGGAACCACTACATAGCAGAGATCCGCCGATCACCTACCTGCGGTCTCACAAAGACATGGCAGTTGGAACCAAAAAATCTCAAATTTGGACTCATCGAGACACAAAGGACAGATTTCCACCGGTTATGTCCATTGCTTGTGTTTCCTTGGTCCAAGCAAGTCCTCTTCTTCTTATTGTGTCCTTTAGTATGGGTGTTTCTTTGCAGCAATCTCGACCAATGAAGGCCTGATTCACGCAGTCTCCTACTGAACAGTTGAGTTGAGATGTGTCTGTTATTTGCACTCTGTGAAGCATATTATTGGTTTCCAATTTTGAGGATGATAAGCTAATTGAATTATCTTCTGCAGGCAGAGGTAACTCTGGGTTTTCCTTTCTGTGCGCGGTCCTCATGAGAGCCAGTTTCATCGTAGTGCTTGATGGTTTTTGTGACTGCACTTGAAGAAACTTTCAGTTCTTGAAATGTTCCACATTGACTGACCTTCATGTCTTAAAGTAATWATAGACTGTCGTTTCTCTTTGCTTATTTGAACTGTTCTTGCCATAATATGGATCTATTGCCAAATAGGGCTATCTTCTGTATACCACACCTACCTTGTCACAACAAAACTGATTGGCTGAAAACACATTAAGAAGGAAAGGAATTCCACAAATTAACTTTTAACAAGGCACACCTGTTAATTGAAATGGATTTCAGGTGACTACCTCATGAAGCTGGTTGAGAGAATGCCAAGAATGCACAAAGCTGTCATTAAGGCAAAGGGTGGCTACTTTGAAGAACACTTTTTTGGTTACTACATGATTCCATATGTGTTATTTTATGGTTTTGATGTCTTCACTATTATTCTACAATGTAGAAAATAGTAAAAATAAAGAAAAACCCTTGAATGAGTAGGTGTGTCCAAACTTTTGACTTTTGTATAATATAATTGTATAATATATTGTACAGTTGAAGTCGGAGGTTTACATACACCTTAGCCAAATACATTTAAAAACTTCTTTTTCACAATTCCTGACGTTTAATACTAGTAAAAATTCCCTGTCTTAGGTCAGCTAGGATCACCACCGTATTTTAAAATAATGTGAAATGTCAGAATAATAGTAGAGAGAATGATTTATTTCAGCTTTTATTTATTTTATCACATTCCCAGTGGGTCGAAGTTTACATAAACTCAATTAGTATTTGGTAGCATTGCCTTTAAATTGTTTAATTGGGTCAAACGTGTCGGGTAGCCTTCCACAAGCTTCCCACAATAAGTTGAGTGAATTTTGGCCCATTCCTCCCATTCCAACAGAGCTGGTGTAACCAATCAAGTTCAATCAATCAAGTTTATTTTATATAGCCCTTCGTACATCAGCTAATATCTCGAAGTGCTGTACAGAAACCCAGCTGTCAGGGTTGTGTGCGGAGAATACTTGGAGTCAAACGCAGGACACAGGTGTTGAGCGAAACCACAGAGTTTTACTCAAAATATATGCACAATTCCACAAATGGAACATAAACAGATACGAACACGTATCAAATACAACACCTAACGCACAAACAATCACGGACAAACAGAAATGAAAGCCAGAGGGTTAAATAGGGAACATAATGGGGGAATTGAAACCAGGTGTGTATAATACAGACAAAACAAAACGAAACTGAAAAGTGGATCGATGGCGACTAGAAAGCCGGTGACGTCGACCGCCGAACACCACCCGAACAAGGAGAAGGGCCGACTTCGGCGGAAGTCGGCGGAGTCGTGAACAGTACCCTCCTCCCTGACGCGCGGCTACGCGCGATCGACCGGCCGTCGGGACGACGCGGATGGGGGGTGCAGGGCGATCCGGGTGGAGCGGTGAAACTCTTGGTAACATGGATGGATCTAGAATGTCTC
>NC_036844.1:3623432-3736817 GCF_002910315.2 Salvelinus sp. IW2-2015 | reverse complement strand
TGTCCTTCTAGTTGGGAGTCACTGGTTGTAGCCCTGCGCTAAGGCAGGAGGACGTGTGGCTTATGGAAGACATATTGTCATCTCGGTTGTTTTTTTTTGAATCTCCTTGCAGTTTGAAGCAGGGAGGTAGCATTCGGGCTTCTTTGGTGCCTCCATCGTTGGTCTCACCACGTTGTCGCTCGCGGTGTGTTTTTCTTTATTCTGTGTGTGAAAGAAGAAGTGGAATTGGAGGTGTTTTGCGCCCTTTTGTGTTTTTGCATTATGCGGATTAAAGTAAGATCACGGTAAAATGAGTTACAGTTACCGCCTACCCTCTTAGATGCGAGTATGACCGAAGTCATTACATCGGGCCCTTCTTCACAAAGATCGGACCTCTCACGAGGCGCTTACAAACCTGGTGCGTATCAAGGGGGAGATGAGTGGAGACAGCAATTTAGCCACCCTTTGGCGTTATGGTTTACCTGTCTGTTCGTAGCGTACGTTAATGAATGCTCCTCGTCGTTCCAATCCTTTGGTGATGAATTCTTTAGCCTGCACGGGTCTAGTGTTAGTGGCTGTATATGTATAGATGCAATTCTAATATATTTCCGCTACAGCGCCGAGCATACGTGTCCCTAGTGCGCAGGATGTGAGCACTGTTGGAGCATTCATTAACCCGTACGGCATGACGAGGTAACTCATTAATCCCCAGAAGGTGGTGCTAAATGCTGTCTTCCATCATTCCCCCCTTTGAACGCACCAGGTTGTAAGCGCTCCTGAGTCCAAGATTTGTGAAGAAGCGCCCTCCCGTGTAATGACTCTCATACTCGCTATAAGTGGTAGCGTAACTGATTTTTACTCGGTGATCTTAATTAATCCCGAAATCCGAATACACGGCCGCAAACCCCATCCTTCTTCTTCACAAAACAAGAAACTCGAGGAACAGGTGAGATGGAAGGCCGAATGTATCCCTGTCCCAGAGATTCGGTGACATATGTCTCCATAGCCACCGTCTCCTCCTGTGACAGGGGATACACGTGACTCCTGGGAAGTTTAGCGTCTACCAAGAGATCTATCACACAATCCCCCGGTCGATGGGGTGGTAATTGAGTCGCCTTCTTCTTACAGAAGGCGAGTGCCAAATCGGCATATTCGGGAGGAATGTGCATGGTGGAAACRTGGTTTGGACTTTCCACCGTAGTGGCACCTAAGGAAACACCTACACACCTCCCTGAACACTGACAGGACCATCCCTTGAGAGCCCTCTGTTYCCACGAAATAATCGGATCATGAGAGGCCAACCAGGGAAGACCCAACACAACAGGAAACGCAGGAGAGTCYATCAGGAAGAGACAAATTCTCTCCTCGTGATCCTCCCGCGTTCTCATAGCGATGGGCACTGTGACCTCCCCAACCAGCCCCGACCCCAAAGGACGACTATCTAAGGCATGTACAGGGAAGGGAACATCAACCGGAATAATAGGGATCCCTAAGCTATGAGCCAAAGAGCGGTCAATAAAGTTRCCAGCTGCGCCTGAATCTACTAGCGCCTTATGCTGGGAATGTGGGGAAAACCCAGGAAATTCTATAGATAACCACATGAGTGCAACAGKAGGCTCTGGGTGAGTTATGTGCCTACTCACCTGAGACGACCCACCAGTGCTCCGCCTGCTACCTCGACTCCCAGGAGAAACACCCCAGCACCGGACAGCAGTGTGCCCTCTGCGTCCACAGTTGGTACATGGAGTGGTTCCCCCTCCGGTCTCCCTCCTAGCAGCCCCTCCCAACTCCATAGGGGTTGGATCCAAGGAGCTGGGTAATGGAATGGGCGGACCCCGATCTAGACGCCCGCGGGAGGSCAACAGGTTATCCAGCCGGATAGATAAATCCACCAGCTGGTCCAGGTTGAGAGTGGTGTCCCTGCAGGCTAGCTCCCTACGAACGTCCTCTCGTAGACTACACCTGTAGTGGTCGATCAGGGCCCGCTCATTCCATCCCGCACCAGCGGCCAGAYTACGGAAGTCCAAAGCGAAATCTTYAGCGCTCCTCATCCCCTGCCTGAGATGGAACAATCGCTCTCCCGCCGCTCTCCCTTCAGGTGGATGGTCAAAGACTGCCCGGAAGCGGCGAGAGAAGTCATCATAATTATCCAGGGTAGATCCCTCTCTTCCCCAGATGGCGTTGGCCCACTCCAGGGCTTTACCAGTCAGACAGGAGATGAGAGCGCCCACCCTCTCGTGTCCCGAAGGGGACGGATGAACAGATGCCAGGTATAGCTCRAGCTGTAGGAGYAAACKCTGACACCCGGCTGCTGTTCCGTCATACGCTCCCGGGYGCGAGAGCCGAATTCCACTGGTTCRGACCGGTGGAGGGATGYATGGTGGTGTAGGTTGAGGTGCGGGTGTTGGTGCTGGGTTATGATTTACCGGGAGACCTCCTCTCTCCCATCTTTCCATAGTTTGCAGCACGCGATCCATGGCTGTCCCTAAACTATGCAACATAGTCGCGTGCTGTTGAACCTGCTCCTCTACTGGGAGAGAAGGGCTGGCTGCGCCTGCTGACTCCATTTGAAGTATGGTCCGTGATTCTGTCAGGGTTGTGTGCGGAGAATATTTGGAGTCAAACGCAGGACACAGGTGTTGAGCGAAACCACAGAGTTTTACTCAAAATAAATGCACAATTCCACAAATGGAAAATAAACAGATACGTACACGTATCAAATACAACACCTAACGCACAAACAATCACGGACAAACAGAAAAGAAAGCCAGAGGGTTAAATAGGGAACATGATGGGGGAATTGAAACCAGGTGTGTATAATACAGACAAAACAAAACGAAACTGAAAAATGGATCGATGGTGACTAGAAAGCCGGTGACGTCGACCGCCGAACACCACCCGAACAAGGAGAAGGGCCGACTTCGGCGGAAGTCGTGACAGCACCAACTTTTTGAAGGTTCTAGATTTGTTAAACAGGTTTTATTTTTACTAAATTAATGCAACAGGTTGTAATGATTAGATTACCGGAAAGGGGATATGGGTTTGTTTATTTTAGAAGGTGTCGATTCCACTTAATGGAACACTGTATTTTCTGTGTCTTGAGTAGGATTCTTGCTTCCAGGACGGATGTAAGTCCAATACAGTATGCATGTTAATTAAGGGAGACATAGGAGACCACGTCTCAAACAACTTTTTATTAGATACATGGGATCAGATATCACGGATTTCTTAAACTGAGAAATTTACTACATTTGCGACATAAAAAAGTATTACATTTAGAGGGGTAACAGGAACAATCTAAGGTGAAACAGCTATTACATATGTTGTTTTGGACATTGGTCTAGTAACTATACCAGGATCATTTTACACTGTTATGGAAAAGCGAGACCAGTCATATAATAAAATATGGGAGTGAATTGTTAGACTCGGTGGCGAGATACATGTTGCATGCTAAATTAAGTGCACAAAAACGTTGGGGTACATTAAAACAAACGATTAACGATTTGAGGGAGTACAGTGGGCTTATCATTATCATGTTTTGTTTGTAGTTAAAACTTTTGGGTTGCTGATTAAGATATTAGTATAGTGAATGCTAAAGAAATGGACACTTTCTTTTCCAGGAGAGGGGGTTTCATTATTCCTGCTCTCCTTATTAATAAATGAATAAAGATTTAGTTTAAGTATAACTCTGACTGTGATAAGTTTCTCTCCTCATTTGAAAATACAGAAATTAACCACCACAATTTCCACAAGGAAAAGGTTAAGCGGGGTAACAACACATCTGACATTTTTCTTCGATTTTTGTCTTTACGATAGCGTAAATGGAAACAATTTAGCCAATAGCATGAATTCTGTTTGCAAGAGACAAGGCTTTAAAAAATAAATATAACACACCGGTACAGATATGCTTCTCAAAGTAATATACGGGTTACATAGAAAAGTAACTGTAATAATATTACAATATTTGAAGACACTAACTTGTTATATTACTCTTACTCATAAAATGATTTCTGTAATATATTACTGTAAGTCATTATTACCCACAACACTGGTCCCAAGTCATTCTTTTGCAATTTGTCTATTTGGAACTCTGTGTTGTGTATTGCTTTGGTATAACCGGCATCATCATTGCTTAAATGGCAAATGTGAGAAAGTACACATTTTGCTGTGTTACAGCCTGAATTTAAAATAGATTCAAATGAGATGTATCACTGGCCTACACACAATACCCCATAATGTCAAAGTGGAATTATATTTTTTATAAATGGTTACAAATTAATCAAAAATAAAAAGCTGAAATGTATTGAGTCAACAAGTATTCAACCTCTTTGTTATGACAAGCCTAAATAAGTGCAGGAGTACAAATTTGCTTAACAAGTCACAAATTGCATAGACTCAATCTGTGTGCAATAATAGTGTTGAACACGATTTTTGAATGACTACTTCATCATGTACACCCCCACATACAGATAATTGTAAGGTTCCTCAGCCGAGCAGTGTATTTCAACCAGAGATTCAACCACAAAGACCAGGGAGGATTTCCAATGCCTCACCAAGAAGGACACCTATTGGTAGATAATTTATTTTAAAATACAGGCATTGAATATCCCTTTGAGCATGGTGAAGTAATTAATTACACTTTGGATGGTGTATCAATACACACAGTCACTACAAAGACAACTGGCATCCTTCCTAACTCATTTGCTGGTGAGGAAGGAAACCACTCAGGGATTTCACCATGAGGGCAATGGTGACTTTAAAACAGTTACAGAGTTTAATGGTTGTGATAGGAGAAAATTGAGAATGGATCAACAACATTGTAGTTACTCCACAATACTAACCTAAATGACAGAGTAAAAAGAAGGAAGCCTGTACAGAATACATATATTACAAAACTTGCATCCAGTTTGCAATAAGGCTCTAAAGTAAAACTGCAAAACATGTGGCAAAGAAATTCACTTTATGTCCTGAATACGAAATGTTATGTTTAGGGCAAATCTAACAACACATCACTGAGTACAATTCTTCATATTTTTAAGCATGGTGGTGGCTGCATCATGTTATGGGTATTCTTGTCATCGGCAAGGACTAGGGAGTTTTTTGGGATAAAATAAACCAAATAAAGCTAAGCACACACAAAATCCCAGAGGAAAACCTGGTTCAGACTGCTTTCCAACAAACACTAGGAGACAAATTCCCCTTTCAGCAGGACAATAACCTAAAACACAAGGCCAAATATACACTAGAGTTGCTTACCCACACAACATTGAATGTTCCTGAGTGGCCTAGTCACAGTTTTGGAAAGCCTTCAAAATTACTGTCTTTGAATGATGAACCAACTTGACAGAGCTTGAAGAATGAAAAAAAAAGGATCATTTGCAAATATTGTACAATCCAGGTGTGCAAACTCATTCCATGGAGGGCCTAATGTATGCTGGTGTTTGGTTTTCCTTTCGGTTAAGACCTTGACAAACAGGTGAGGGGAGATCCTTACTAATTAGTGACCTTAATTCATCAATCAAGTACAAGGGAGGAGCAAAAACCCGCAGACACTCGGCCCTCCCTGGAATGAGTTTGACACGTACCTTAGAGACTCACAGCTGCCAAAGGTGATTCTAACATGTATTTGCTCAGGGGTGTGAATAATTAGATACTGTACATCTACCAAAAAATTCTAAAAAACATATTTTCACTATTTAATCAATTTAGAATTTTAGGCTGTAACACAACAAAATGTGGAATAAGTCAAGGGCTTTGAATACATTCCCAAAGGCACTTTATATTCTGAGAACATGGCAACTAGTGTTGTCACAATACCAGTATCGTGATACTGAAGCAAAGGAAACAAAACATGAAGCAGACTCAATTTGAGGAAAACAGTCCGAATGTTGAAAAAAAAAATGCCTTACGTTGTCACCCAGAATAACATTTGTTACTTTCGTAAAATGTAGGTTTTAAAGGACCATAGAGTAAAGTCTGCTTCATGTTGTATTTTTTGCCAAGGAAAATCTGGTATCATTGTATCGAGATACTGGTATCATGACAACACTAATGGCAACCATGTTCTGTGTATTTTTGATGTGACGTTGATGGAATATTCTCCTAACCTTCAGGAAACTGGACACATTCATGTTCTAGTTGCGTTCTCATGAAACGTATCTAGAACATTATTGTATTTTATTCTGAGAACATGGTAACCACGTTCTAGATAAGTTCTGCTTGACATTAAGGGAATGTTCTCCTAACTTTAAAACCCAAAAACATTCTAAAAAGGTTTTTACTAACACACATGGAATGTTTCCCTTACAGCAGCCATCTAACGAAGCATCGGGGATTGCTGGCGTTCCGATTGGTGGTGACGCCGGGTCCGAGGGCCGCCGCCTATGGAACCGGGGGTGCCTAAGCCAGCACGTCGGGCTTCCACGCCCTAGCTGGCTCGAGAGGTTTTCTTATCCCGGTTGGCTCAGCAGGCGCCCATCCCACGTCAGGCCTCAGCCGGATCGCCAGGGTTTTACGCCTCAGCCGGTTGTTGGGATTTTACACCCAGCCGATTTGTCAAGCGCCCGTGCTTCAACCAGCCCGTCAGGCTCGCCCAGGTGGGACGCCGGGTGGCGCCCCTAGAGGGGGGGGGTACTGTCACGCCTGCTCCCGCTCCCCCTCCCTGGCGCTCGAAGGTACCAGGCTCCACAGCATTATGCACTCCTGCCACCAGCAGTACGCACACCTGCCTTTACCCGTCACGGGCATCAGCTTATTATTGGACTCACCTGGACTCAATTACCTGTTTATTACCTCCCCTATATTTGTCAGTTCCCCATCGCTGTTCCCCGCTGCTGCATTGATTGTCGAATGTCGTTGTTTTGCCCATGTGCTGATGCTGTGTCTGTCTTGTTTCATGCTTGTTCCTTATTAAATGTTGACTCCCCGTACCTGCTTCTTACCTCCGGCGTCGGTCCTTACACTCTCAGAATTGTTAGATGGGTTTTGCTTCCCATTGATAAATGAAGTAGAAATTGTGCACCAATAACATGTTAAAAGCCTGTTATTAATTAAATGAAGTGCTTTTTAATATAGACAATGTGAAAGAATGTTAAAATTAGGGAAAATTGATATTTTTTTTACCATTCTGACATTCTCCAGTTGTGTTTGAATTTGACCATTGTGACATGCATCCATGCATATCCACTCTCTATGTTGTGGAGGACCAAGGCAGTCAGATCTGGGGCATCGGCCCAATTACCTTCTTTCCAGCAGCATACTGACACACACACACACACACACAGACAAACACATCAGTCGGTAACACACACACTTACTAAAAGAATCACTCTGTCAGAAAAATGAACCCTTACATACACACATATTATTATCCGCACAAACACACACATATGTACGTGCACACACACATACACACACTGCCATAAAAATATTGGGCCGTATATTATTACTATAATCAATTGATATCTTCCAGTCTAACAAATACAAGGTGTTGCAGCAATGGGCTACATGTGTCACATACTGGAATAACAACAGTCGTATACACGCTAGAGGTCAAACCAGAACCTGTGACAAAAACAGCAACAAAGCACACACACGCATGCACAAACTCCCCCAAACATAGTTCCCTCGCAGATACACAGTGACAAAAATACTCAGGCAGAAACACATTCTGCTGCCCTTCTATTCTCTTCGACATGGTCGAGTGTACTGATGACATCAGTTATCGACTGGAGACAACTCCGGCGCCATGGCAGACAGCAGAGCAGGACGCTACACTAGTCTAGTGCTAGGTTTCTGTACAAAACATCTGCCTGAGACTGGCTCCCTGCGACGGACATCTTGGATCTAAGTGAGGTGCTATCCAAGAGCCTGTCTAGCTGCTGCTACTTCAGCTGATCAACAGTGGGGCAGCGAGTCTGACTCTGTGTGTCTGCCTAGGCTAGTTATTAGCTGCTCCCACGGGGAACACACAGGTAAATGACTGAATAAAAGGACAATTTATTACCTACACTTAGGAGGCCTACACCCCATAGGGTGAGCAAGGGTTAACTAACAGCGCCATCAAATAAGCAGCCACTTGGAAAGGAGCGAGCAGGAAGTGATATAACCAGAGACAGCAGCACTCTATGCATGTTCAACTGAAACACCCCTATAATAAGGAATTCAACCTGCAGTATTACTGTTCTTTCCAACAAACCTCATCCTCCACAAGATAGTCAACAATCCATCCACCTGTAACCGTCATATATGTCACGTGACTGTGGACAAAAAGAGAATTGCTCATCGGTGAAATGTTCAGTGCATATCGTGCCTGGTACACAAAATGAGTAGTGTGCATTTGGGTGCAGTGATTAAATATGCAGGAGATATTTTGACCATTGAGATATAACCTAAAGCTGTAGTTGTGTCATTGTCATATGTCTCGTGATGGTGCTGATGTTCTTTGTACATGAGAATGTGACTGGTCACTTATGATCACACTCTGTGTCCTCTCCCCATATCCCGCTTTGAGACTTAGACCTAGGTCACAGACCATGTAGGCTATACTGTAAAGTGCTAGCTCAACCAAATCCACTAGAACGTCATGCCTCTGCCCTGTTGCTCACACTCTTTCACCCAAAGCATACGCACCTAGAACATGTAGGCCTACTGTAAAGAGCTATCTCAAAATGCACTAGCCAACACCATGCCCGTTGCCATGTGACAGTTGGTCTCACTCTTTCAACCAAAGCACATAGCGAGTGTTGTGAAGATAGCTACTACTTAATTATTACTACTAATACTAAGTAGATAGTGGTCTTACCTTGTTGGAGGCCATCTCGCTGACAGAGTGTCTGGTCTGCAGGGTCTCCAGCTGGGCCAGGCACCAGTCCAGCTCCTCCAGRGTCTCCGTGGACAGCTTCTGGTAGGCCTCCTCTGAAAGAGGGAGACAGGGGACAGGGGGACAGGGACAGGGAGGGGTGGTGAGTGGCGGTGGTCAGTTTTGAGGCACTTGACAGGGCTGTGCGATGTCATCTCATGTGTTTCACCGGTGATGACACCGTAGACGAGCACCATGCCCAGGTTGRCAGTGTGGACGCATGGGTGACTRTTCATAGTAAGGGGAGCTTAGGGGGCAAAATCTGGCAATGGTGGTGATAGCGTCTCCACAGAGAGAGATTTAAAAAGGGGAAAAGACTCGTCTCAGAGATGGTCTCTAGTTGCAGGTAAGTGTCTTTGATAACCCCTAAAGCATCAACAATCACCCATCTGTCCCTCTCCTGAGAGTAGTTACAGTAGTAGAAGTAGTTCTAAGAATCCCAAGGAGCGAAAGTTCCACAGAGTGCAGTTATAGTATTGACAATGCACAGTTCTACAATCCGGTGTGAGAGGTTCTAGAATCCACAACATACAGTTCTAGTATCCACAGTTCTAGAATCTAAGGGAGAAATAGTTCCATAGTGTCACAATAGAATGAGTCCAGCCTTCCAAAAACACAGTAAAGCAGCCCCCCTGCTCCACGAGTGGTTACACACAAATCTTTTCAACGGTCCGGTCGGAGTTGTTCTTTATCCAGCCCAAAAGATTCCCAGATCTGGGATAGCAGGAAAATCTGTGTCACACATCACTCCACGATCCACACTCTTCCTAAGGATATCTGGACGGAAAAATGGGAAAACTTCCTCAGCTTCTCATGATGAGGAGTTATTAACAAAGACCCTTTCCAAACACACACATACACACACCTCTTCCTCTATCCCCCTCCTCTAAAGACATAGAACCCCATTGATAGTACACACACACACAGAGCCACAGATGAGCTAATTTCCTGTCTCAACTCCCCTTTCCTTCCTGCAACGATGACACACTGGCGACGACTGCTACTCTGACAGACGGACGGACGAAGAGAAAGATCCAAGCAGGTCTGACTGTGGCTAAAGCAACACATCTATAGGAGGGATGGCTGAGTCAAAATTGCACGAGTCGAAAAAACGCTTGCTTCTGTGAGAACACTGGTCTGAGAGAGAAGCACAGCGCAGCACACGGGAAGAGCCGGACTGGAGCACCAGGCTACCCGGACTGGACGGGAGTCACAGATTCAAATCTGAAAGTTTTTGAAGTTGCCACTAACTACTGAACCAGGGTCAGATGTCAACTGAACCCTCTAATGGTTAAGGTTGGCATAAAATTAGGGTAACCTGGTCCTAGATCTTTACCACAGGTGCAACACAGACAGATACAGTGCCTTGCAAAAGTATTCATCCCCTTTGGCGTTTTTACTGTTTTGTTGCATTTACAACCTGTAATTGAAATGTATTTTTATTTGGATTACATGTAATGGACATACACAAAATAGTCCAAATTGGTGAAGTGAAATGAAAAAAATAACTTAATAAAACGGAAATGTGGTGCGTGCATATTTATTCACTCCCTTTGCTATGAAGTCCATAAATAAGATCTGGTGTAACCAATTACCTTCAGAAGTCACATAATTTCTTAAATAAAGTCCACCTGTGTGCAATCTAAGTGTCACATGATCTGTCACATGATCTCAGTCTATACACCATTGTTCTGAAAGGCTCCAGAGTCTGCAACACCACCAAGCAAGCAGCACCATGAAGACCAAGGAGCTCTCCAAACAGGTCAGGGACAAATTTGGGGAGAAGTACAGATCAGGGTTGGATTATAAAAAAATATCAGAAACTTTGAACATCCCACAGAATACCATTAAATCCATCATTAAAAAATGAAAAGAATATGGCACCACAACAAACCTGCCAAGAGAGGGCTGCCCACCAAAACTCACAGACCAGGCAAGGAGGGCATTAATCAGAGAGGCAACAAAGAGACCAAAGATAACCCTGAAGGAGCTGCAAAGCTCCACAGCGGAGAGTGGAGTATCTGTCCATAGGACCACTTTAAGTCGTACACTCCACAGAGCTGGGCTTTACGGAAGAGTGGCCAGAAAAAAGCTGTTGCTTAAAGAAAAAAATAAGCAAACACGTTTGGTGTTCGCCAAAAGGCCTGTGGGAGACTCCCCAAACATATAGAAGAAGGTACTCTGGTCAGATGAGACAAAAAGTGAGCTTTTTGGCCATCAAAGAAAACACTATGTCTGGCACAAACCCAACACCTCGCATCACCCCGAGAAAACCATCCCCACAGTAAAGAAATGGTTGTGGCAGCATCATGCTGTGAGGATGTTTTTCATTGGCAGGTACTGAGAAACTGGTCAGAATTGAAGGAATGATGGATTGCGCAAAATACAGGGAAATTCTTCCAAATTCTTCCAGAGATTTGAGACTGGGACGAAGGTTCACCTTCCAGCAGGACAATGACCCTAAGCATACTGCTGGAGCAACATTCGAGTGGTTTAAGGGGAAACATTTAAATGTCTTGGAGTGTCCTAGTCAAAGCCCAGACCTCAATCCAATTGAGAATCTGTGGTATGACTTAAATATTGCTGTCCACCAGCGAAACCCATCCAACTTGAAGGAGCTGGAGCAGTTTTGTCTTGAAGAATGGGCAAATATCCCAGTGGCTAGATGTGCCAAGCTTATAGAGACATACCCCAAGATACTTGCAGCTGTAATTGCTTGGAAAGGTGGCTCTATAGTATTGACTTGGGGGGTGAATAGTTATGCACGCTCAAGTTTTCCGTTTTTTTGTCTTATTTCTTGTTTGTTTCAAAATAAAAAATATTTTGCATCTTCAAAGTGGTAGGCATGTTGTGTAAATCAAATAATACAAACCCCCCAAAAAAATCTATTTTAATTCCAGGTTGTAAGGCAACAAAATAGGAAACATGCCAAGGGGGGTGTAACGATCGTTGTTGGAAGGATTGGACCAAGGTGCAGCGTGGAATGCATGTTTATCATGTTTATTAATGTGAACCAGCAACAAAACAATAAAGAGTAACAAAATGAATGTGCAGCTTTGTAGTGCAAAAAGGCTACAATACAAAAACAAGATCCCACACACAACAGGTGGAAAAGGCTGCCTAAATATGATCCCCAATCAGAGACAACAATAGACAGCTGCCTCTGATTGGGAACCATACTAGGCCAACCTAGAAACGAAAAACTAGGATGCCCACCCTAGGCACACCCTGATCTAACCAAATAGAGAAATAAAAGGATCTCTAAGGTCAGGGCGTGACAGGGGGTGAATACTTTCGCAAGCCACTGTATGCCCTGTTCTAAGACTTTGCTGTCACGTGTGTGCTCCCTCTCTGGCCTCTAGGTCACCAGGCTGCTCGTTATGGCGCACACCTGTCACCATTGTTACGCGCACCTGCGCGTCATCAGACTCACCTGGACTCCATCACTTCCCTGATTACCTTCCCTATATATGTCACTTCCTTTGGTTCATTCCCCAGGTGTCATTGTTTCTGTTTCTTGTCTGTGTGCAGTTAGTGTTTCTTGTTTTGTATTATGTTCCATTTATTTTATTAAAACACTCCCTGAACTTGCTTCCCMACTCTCAGRGCACATCGTTATATTTGCACCCTTTCTACCTCCCTCCCTTGACGTAATCATTKATCTCACACCACTGACTAGTTGTTCTGACTATTAAAGACAGACAAAGAAAACATGATGTCACACACACAACACTCAGAGTATTCCGCCAGTGGGATTATGAATGGTAGTGAGTCAGTCTGAATCTTCTCACGATTAATCCGCATTAGTAAATGATGCAGGGACATTTCCGCTGAGCCACATATTCCCTGTGTTTTTACTTAATCCCAGATTAGGGCAGACAATGCTCTAGACATCTGGAAAATGGATCAATCTAAAATGTGTGGTGGAACGAGTGTGTGACACACACCATTTTCTGTGTCTTTACAAAATATAGTAATTTACCAACAGTATTATGATGTCCTCGTGAGTTGAGGCAAAAGCAAATGAACACCACAAATTGGTGTAGATAATCTTTTAAAAGGCTCCGAAATACCCTGCCATGGTGGCTCAAGTATGAAAAAATTCACTAGTGTAGATCTGTTACATTTTAGGACAAATGGCATTCTACTAAAATGTGTCCCAGCACCAGCTTGCAAGGGTAGTTATGCTGCTATGTGTTGAGGTACAGTACCAGGCAAAAGTTTGGACACGCCTACACATTTAAGGGTTTTTCTTTATTTTTGTTTTTCTTTATTTTACTATTTTCTACATTGTAGAATAGTGAAGAGATCAAAACTATGAAATAACACATATGGAATCCTGTAGTTACCAAAGAAGTGTTAAACAAATCAAAATATATTTTATATTTGAGATTCTTCAAAGTAGACACTTGGATGACAGCTTTGCACACTCTTGGCCTTCTCTCAACCAGCTTTACAAAATTGACTGGTAATGTATATTATTTTCTGATATTGTGATAGTATTTGTGTGGTGTTGGTGCTACACTAAGTAAGTAAGTAAGTCTCTCTCTCTCTCCAATTCAATTCGCTTTATTGGCATGATGTAACAATGTACATATTGCCAAATGCTTACTTTGGATATTTACAATATAAATAAAAATGAGATTCAAAAATGTCAACGGGACAACAGTAACAACAATAACCAAGGGTCAAAATAACCATACATTCAACAATAACAATACGCATACAGTAGAGTACATATGCAGGTTGATTGGTCTGTCAGACACTGTCCCTCATCTTATGGCAGACAGCAATGTAGTGAGCTGCCAACCCACAGCTCTCTGCATCCTCCCCCAACAGAACGGGTAGCCTATCCTCATCAGAGGTCTTTGAAACCTTGAATAAGGGTTTCAAATTTGGGAAAATGACACTCTAATTGTTTTATATTTTCGACATTTTGTCAGGAAATGCAGCTCCGTCTCAGGTTCTGCAGTGGTTGCACAGCCTTTCCTCTACAGGGAGCCAGGTTTTTTTTCTCTCTCTCTCTCTCTCTCTCGTTTCAGAAGCTTGACGCAGGGGTCCTCTATCCTTGCTGACAAGATGTAGATGGCATTCTTCTCCTGCTCAGTGCTACACACTGGGCCTGCCTTCTCAGGGAAACGGCAAGTGCTTACGATAAACCCTGTACCGAGGATTTGGACTCTTATGCAATCGTCACCAAACAATGTCCCTTGGTAGAATTAGCTAAAGGGCTACCTTTCCAAAATCTCTGCCTAAGTACCCCCAGTAATTACCCTTATTTTATTGCTATACTATTGCACATCTGATTTAGCTAATCAAGGATTAGTTGACTCAAGGAGCGGTTTGGGAAACATTACCATAGGTTCCAAACCTTTACCATTCCGGGGACCACCAAATCACTGTGAAAAGCTCTTGAGCACCACTATTTGCGGAGTCTCAGAATTCTTTACACATAAAATATCTTGGCAGTCAAATTTTGACCATTTTAGCAGTGAATGTAACAAATTAAAGGACTATTATTATTAGCAACATTTGACATTGTGAAAAGTAATGTAAAATTGCTTATAGGACCATTTATACTTCCAACTGTTATTATAATTTTGTACATTTAAAAAATATTTTTTACATCGAAATTAAATAATCTGAAAAAATAAGTACGGAACACCCCCTCAAAACCAGCAGTGGTCCGCAGACAAGCATGTGTGTCTCATAAATTGAACAATTCCACTGGTTTTTCGATTGAAAATACCATAAAAAAAGGTTTTCTTCATCCGAGTTTGATGGAYGACAACAGGATATGGGTCATGGAATGAGGCGACGTATGATCAACTGATGAATTCATGAAGAGATCAGACTTAGAACAAGATTTCTCTTTATGAATCTAATTGAATGTAGGCTCAGCGATATGACTTAGGTGCACAAAGTAAACAGCATAATGGGTCAATTTCCGCAACAACTAAGAGTGTTGAAGTGCGCGGCTAAACTTCTCCCGTTATGGTTCAGTAACTACCACTCTCTAACAGCTTGAGGTGAACCCAACCCATATGCGCAGATACTGTGTGTGTGACGGTGTGAGACCAAAGTTTTGCATCTTGCTCATCACAATATCTGTGGTCCTGCTCATGTCAACTTAATTTCGCTGTCTACCTTTAAACTTACAGTAAGTATTGTATTCATACACCAACATTACTGATACGAGGCAACATGGCCACATATTTCCACTATTCTTGGAAAGAAAAAAGGGGACGGCACCCTGGCTATTTTTAGCCGGTTCTCAATATAGAACACCTCTTCCTCATAATCAAGTCGGATCAATTAGTATTGGCAGATGCCAAGGATCAGGCTGGGTCTTGATTGCTCTAGTTAATGGGCTCTAATGGAGGCATTCTTTTCCCAATGGCTCCCTTTCTAGCTCCTTCCCGACCAAACACACACATATGTGCAAAACACACACACGCACGCATGTACACACACACACACTTTAGTTGTTCACGATAGGCCTAGTATAACATAGCAAGTGGTGTTCAAGCTAAAAATCTATATTACAGTCGTGCAGGGTGAAAAACTACCAGCTGAATTAAGACAAGAAACCAATCTTAAAGACGATACCATCTTTTGAATATTCACTATTAACTGAAAAGATCATTCATCTAGAAATATCTTAATTGCCTGCTTTGGAAAGCACAACAACAAACCACCCCAGGGCACCAATGTGTAAAACATGCCCTTTGTCCTCCTCTGCTGTACATATCTGGTGCGAGTGTTGCACCACCATCACTCACCATGTGACTCCAATGCACTGCAAGATTCACCACAGTCCCAATACACTTTAAACATCCCTCCTTTTCTCTTTTCTTCCATGGTGTAATCACTGATTCATGCATGCATGGATAAGTGAAAGACTAACTAATCCAACCCTCTCAGATCCAGATCTGTAATCAATTCAAGGAATGGAGAAAGGGATTGGGGAAGAATACACTGAAATTTGAACAGAGCCAGACATGCAACCTGATGTAAGACACACCAACAAGAGTGGGTCGTGTTCATTAYGCACAAACCAGAAGAAAACAGACTTAAACAGGGAGAGACTAACTGAACTGGTCCAATAAGAAATACTTATTTCTGTTTTCTGTTGCAAAGCGTTTTCTGTTGCATGCCCTAATAAGCACAGGCCTGGACTGAGGCCAACTGAAGCTTCGTCCTCTAGCACAGCTTAATAGATAATATACTTCAAAAGTGTGTGTGTTGGTCTTACCTGAGAAAGAGGACTTGATGATGGGTGGTTGTTGGTTACACATAGGGGACCACCTGGTGAAGGAAACCACAGAGAAATAAGTGTTTGATCAGGAATGTCTTTCCTTCTCCCAACAGAAATAAAGAATATATGTAAAAAAATTATAATACTATTTTGCTCAATAACAATAAATACAACGATCCATTTTTTTTTTATGGACAATGGTACCCTCTGGGAAGAAACTGGTTGAATCAATGTTGTTTCTACGTCATTTCAATAACTAATTCTACGTGATGACGTTGAACCAACATGGAAAACGTAAAGGAGTTTAGTCATTTTTTCACCAAACTTTTAACATAAATCCAATGACATGGTGAATTTGTTTTTTCTTCACATTGCATTCACGTTAGTTGACAACTCAACCAAATTGAAATCAAAACTAGACATTGAACTGATGTCTGTTCCCAGTGGGTAGCCTATGATTCAAGCAGTAAGCTATTTAATCTAACATATCCAGGGAATGTATGATTGATATTTTGATGTGCAACCTGTCAAAATATGATTCAGAATTATGGGATTTATTTTTGGCCTATAGGCCAATATGCACAAAGGTATGTTAGTCACCACGGGCCCGATTCCAACTCAGGAATTTATGCCTTTCCTACCGCGCCTTTCATACGCACTTCTCAGTAGTTGGTATTCAGATTTACCTTATGAAGGTGCATGACAGACTTTGCAGGCATGGTTCCCTTGCGCACGCTGAATAAATGTAATTCAACCTCTGAAAACCCTCCCAATTGATGGCCAACAGATGTTCTTGTGGACTCTTTCATTCAATATGGTTTTCAGTACATTTATCTTAAGCCACCCTTTTAAATATGGTGTACCTTCAATTAGAATTGTGTCAACAGAACGGGTTCTGAAAATAGGGATCAATAGAAGAAAGCCATCTAAATATATGCATATTCGTCTCTGTTTCAACACCAAGTGGTAGATTTAAAAATACTCTGATCTTGTTGATTATTCAGGCAAATTTCAGGGTTAGGAAAGTGTGTTTGAATCCTAACGATTTAAATCAGCCTACATGTCTTATTTTTTTATATTATCAAATGTGACTAATGATCCTCAGCAACAACCAAATGGCTGTGACGTAGGCTTTACCAACTGAACTAACAGTAAATTGGCAATTGATTATGTGTTATTAGGACTAATGACATGCGATATTGGCAGTGGCCACTACTAAATATGCTAGAAATTGGAAACAGAGAAAATCGGGGCAACCTATAATTAAGACATTCAAGAGTGCCCAACCCTGCAAGTTAAAAGCTTGTAGAATTTAAATTCTGTAAAATGACGCAGCATTTCATAAACTTTACTGTGAGGAAGTTGATACACTATATATAAGAGTATGTGGACACCCCTTCAAATTTGTGGATTCGGGTATTTCAGCCAAACCCGTTGCTGACTGTTGTATAAAATCGAGCACACAGCCATGCAATCTCCGTAGACAGACATTGGCAGTTGAAGGGCCTTACTGAAGATCTAAGTGACATTCAACGTGGCACCGTCATAGGATGCCACCTTTCCAACAAGTTAGTTCGTCAAATTTCTGCCCTGCTAGAGCTGCCCCGGTCAACTGTAAGTGCTGTTATTGTGAAGTGGAAAAATCTAGGAGTGACAACGACTCAYTCGCAAAGTGGTAGGCCCCACAATCTCACAGAACGGGATCGCTGCTTGTTGAAGCATGTGGCGCGTAAAAATCATCTGTCCTCGGTTGCAGCACTCACTACCGAGTTCCAAACTGCCTCTTGAAGCAACGTCAGCACAATAACTGTTCATCAGGAGCATCATGAAATGGGTTTCCATGGCAGAGCAGCCGCACACAAGCCTAAGATCACCATGCGCAATGCCAAGCATCGTCTGGAATGGTGTAAATCTCGCAGCCATTGGGCTCTGGAGCAGTGGAAATGCGTTCTCTGGAGTGATGAATCACGCTTCACCATCTGGCAGTCCGACGGCCGAATCTGGGTTTGGTGGATGCCAGGAGAACGCAACKTGCCTTAATGCATAGTACCAACTGTAAAGTTTGGTGGAGGAAGAATAATGGTCTGGGGCTGTTTTTAATGGTTCGGGCTAGGCTCCTTAGTTCCAGTGAAGGGAAATCTTAACGCTACAGCATACAATTACATTCTAGATGATTCTGTGCTTCCAACTGTGGCAACAGTTTGGGGAAGGCCCTTTCCTGTTCTAGCATGACAATGCTAAAACCATTATTTGCACAAAGCGAGGTCCATACATAAATGGTTTGAACGAGATCGGTGTGGAAGAACTTGACTGGCCTGCACAGAGCCCTGACCTCAACTCCATTGAACAAGTTTGGGATTAATTGGAACACTGACTGCAAACCAGTCCCGATTGCCCAACATCAGTGCCCGACCTCACTAAGTCTCTGCAGCAATGTTCCAACATCTAGTGGAAAGTCTTCGCAGAAGAGTGGAGGTTGTTATAGCAGCAAAGGGGAAACCAACTCCATATTAATTACGATTTTGGCAATGACTGGTTTCACGTCTCCATCGATTATAAGGTAAAATAGATCTAAAACAAGTGTCATTTCAATATACAATTCCTTTATCCAAATGGATTGCTAATTTACCTAGCTCTTCTAAATAGCTCTTATCAAGTTGTAAATTACAGTGAATGACGTTATTTCTATCTAAAAAAATAAAGTATATGCTTTTTCCACTTGGAACCCGGCAGGTTCGCTCCACCTTATTCATGGTTTCCTCTCACGTAAAGATAGTGGAATTACAGTATGAGGGAATTAAGTCAAGGTCAGAATATGGCATATCTGTAGACACCACCACACCTTCATTTCTTAGATCTCCACCCAGAACGAATAGCATGCTATTGTTGTGCTTAAGTTCAAGGTCAGAATCCCCTCCGAGAGAAAAATGCATAAAAAGGGAATAACATTCCATTTAAGCGTACTTAACTCGGGTCGGAGTGGGGCCATAATGCACAGGCTGTTACTGTTGACCAAATAATGGTTTTAGAACAATCTATAGGAACAACATGAAGAAAAATCAGCAAAATGTACCGACATTCACTTCCATAAGAGGAAGGCAATCTCGGTGTTGGTAATTTTCGGTTTATCTTCACAGTTCTACTCACGTGTTTGAAGCTCTGTCTTGCTGCAAGTTGGTTAGTGCAGCAAAGTTATTCCGTAATGTTCTCAAACTAGCCAGTACCTACACAGGGTGGGATACAGTTTGAAACATCAGACACTATGTGAGATACAGTATTGTCAACAGCAATACATGTAAACAAATTAATTTCTTAGTTCATACACAATGTCTTAGTCTTTACCCCAAACATTTTGTCGTTTACCTCATTGTAATATACAGTACCAGTCAAAAGTTTGGGCACACCTACTCATTCAAGGGTTTTTCTTCATTTTTACTATTTTCTACATGTAGAATAATAGTGAAGACATCATAATTATGAAATAACACATATGGAATCATGTAGTAACCAAAAAAAGTGTTATGCAAATCAAACTATTTTATATTTGAGATTCTTCAAAGTAGCCACCTTGATGACAGCTTTGCACACTCTTGGCATTCTCTCAACCAGCTTCATGAGGTAGTCCCCTGGAATGCATTTCAATTAACAGGTGTGCCTTGTTAAATGTTTATTTGTGGAATTGCATTCCTTCTTAATGCGTTTGAGACAATCAGTTGTGTTGTGACAAGGTAGGGGTGGTATAAAGAAGATTACCCAATTTGGTAAAAGTCCATATTATAGCAAGAATAACTCAAATAAGCAAAGAGAAACGACAGTCCATCATTACTTTAAGACATGAAGGTCAGTCAATACGGAAAATGTCAAGAACCTTGAAAGTGCAGTCGCAAAAACCATCAAGCGCTATGATATAACTGGCTCTCATGAGGACCGCCACAGGAAAGGAAGACCCAGAGTTACCTCTGCTGTAGAGGATAGGTTCATTAGAGTTACCAGCCTCAGAAATTACAGCCKAAATCAATGCTTCACAGTTCCAGTAATAGACACATCTCAACATCAACTGTTCAGAGAGGACTGCATGAACGTGACCTTCATGGTCGAAATTTGAGATTTTTTATTACAACCGCTGTGTCTTTGTGAGATGCAGAGTAGGTGAACAGATGATCTCCGCATGTGTGGTTCCCACTGTGAAGCATGGAGGAGGAGGTGTTATGGTGTGGGGGTGCTTTGTGGGTGACACTGTCTGTGATTTATTTAGAATTCAAGGCACACAACCAGCATGGCTACCACAGCATTCTGCAGCYATGCGCCATCCCATCTAGTTTGCGCTTAGTGGGACTATTATTTGTTTTTCAACAGGACAATGACCCAACACACCTCCAGGCTGTGTAAGGGCTATTTGACCAAGAAGGAGAGTGATGGAGTGCTGAATCAGATAACCTGGCCTCCACAATCACCCGACCCCAACCCATTTGAGATGGTTTGGGATGAGTTGGACCGCAGAGTGAAATAAAAGCAGCCAACAAGTACCCATTATATGTGGGAACTCCTTCAAGACTGTTGGAATAGCATTCCAGGTGAAGCTGGTTGAGAAAATGCCAAGACTGTGCAAAGCTGTCATCAAGGGAAAGGGTGGCTACTTAGAAGAATCTAAAATATATTTTGATTTGTATAACACTTTTTTGGTTACTAAATGACACCATATGTGTTATTTCTTAGTTTTGATATATTCACTATTATTCTACAATGTGGAAAATAGTAAAAAAAAAAAAAAAAAGCCCTTGATGGGGTAGGTATGTAGACATGTTTTACTGGTACTGTATATATATATATATATATATTATTATTAGTCATTTCCCACTTGGCACACACTGGTTGAATCAACGTTGTTTCCACATCATTTCAATGAAATTGCATTGAACCAACTTGGAATAGACGTTGCATTGACGTCTGTGCCCAGTGGGTTGTTACATTTTTGGGGACTGATACACTTCACTTGCATCATCAGTACCTCTTTCAAAATATATATATATATTTTGAAACTAATATTTTGAAACTAATAAACATCATGAATGTAAAGCATACTGTAACGATAAGACACTGACCTGTGCAAATGGCGTGACTATCAAGTTGTCCCCATGGCTGTAAGAGAGGAAGGAGAGGAGAAGGAGGAAGATTGTTCATTTACTATGTGAAAACATACACAATCACGGCTCTCCTTTCTAATTGGAAAAGTAGCAATGAGGAAAAATCTCATTCATGTTAAGGTATCACATGCATTTGTCAACACAGATTAACCATATACAGAGATAGAATTCAAGAAATCAATATACAATTATGTTTTGATATATTTATGATGATATTTTCTGGAAATGTTCAATGTAGATGTTCTGTATTGGAATATAGGGTTTCTATTTGTCTGTGTGTCAAGGTAAAGCAAGGCAGGGGAAAAAGACACACTGTCAAACAGCATCAAATCATGAGTAAATTAAAAGTCATCCATTTCCACCAGTGAATGCGGAAGTATCAGATGTGTGGGGAGTGAATAGCAGGGCCCATCGAGCTTGCCTAGAGTTGAGGCGCTTGGCGATGTGGAGATATTCCAGGTTTATATGATCAGTCCACACTTGGAATGGATGTTCCGCCCCCTCTAACCAGTGCCTCCACTCCTCTAACCAGTGCCTCCACTCCAACGCAATCTTCACTGTGAGTAGTTCTCGATTTCCCATGTCATAATTCCTATCAGTGTGACTGGGATCAGATCTCCTCTCCCTCCTACGTTCCTGTAGCCGCCCAACTATCCGTATGGTCAGGGCGATTAGAGAGTCGAGATCCATGGGCAGCTCCCGGGCGGCGAGCTCATCTTTAACCTCCTCCGATAATCCATGAAATAACATGTCGAACAGGGATTCTGGGTTCCAGGCAGTCTCGGCAGCCAACGTGCGGAAATCGACCGTCTTGGCGAAGTAGGAGTAGCTTCCAAGCAGCCTCTCTTCCGTTCAACGGAGAATCAAACACCTTTTTTACCTCCACCATGAACTCCTCGAGACTGAAGCACACGGTGTATTGTTGCTCCCACACCACTGTAGCCCAGGCAAGAGCCCTCCCGGACATCAGCGTTATCAGGTGTGCTGTCTTCGAGCGGGCTGAGGGAAAAGAAGATGAAGGAGCACTGGGAGAGAAATGCCTGACAGGTTCCTGAATCTCTCCGGAGGAGGTAAGCTGGGTTCTCGGAGAGCCGMGGTGGGCTGGGGAGACGCGCTGCTGACAGTGGGGTTACTGAGAGGCTGCGAGGTTTGTGGCTGGCTGCCTAATAGATCATTTGTGGAATTGCCCAAGCAATGTATTGAAAGCGGGGTCATGACGTTCCGCCAAGGTCTGGAATCCTTCCATAAGATTTTGAAGTAACTCCTTGTGTCTTCCAATGGTGGCTCCTTGGGAGCAGACGGCGTTGCGGAGCTGGTCCAAGTCTTCTGGGTCAGTCATGGCCATTTCGTACTGACAAGACTCAGGAAAAGCCCCAGATGCGGACACAGGAGGCAGACAGATGTTCATTACAAAACATGGGGCAAGCAAACGGCAGGTCAAGGGCAGGCAGAGGTCAGTAATCCGAGGCAGAGTCAAACAGGGACAGAATGGCAGGCAGGCAGAACTGGGAAGACTAAAAAACAGAAACTGAAGCAACTGGAAAATGGGAAAACATGCTGGTAAGACCTAACAAGACAAGACGAACTGGCAACCGACCAACAGAAAACACAGGTTTAAGTACACAGAGGATAATGGGGGGAAATGGGAGACACCTGGTGGGGGGTGGAGACAAGCACAAGACAGGTGAAACAGATCAGGGTGAGACAACCATTCTTTGTCCAATTCAATCTGACCCAATAAACAGAGGTACTGCAGAAAAGGCCCATGGAGTTGGTGGAAGAATCCTTTAATTCATGGGCACTTGCTCACCTGGGCCAGGGGTGATTTAATTAGGTCAGGTGGAAATGTCCACCAGATCTCAACTCATTAAAAGGAGGAAATCGCCATCACCCGATCTCGCATCTTTCTCTTCCTTAACTCCGTCTAATCCAGAAGTTCTGTGCGTCCATGAATCCACCTAAGTCCACCGAATCTGTTACCTTTTCATCTGAACTATCATTGTGATCGGGAGAGCGGCCATCAGTTATTGTTTATAGTTATTACCGCGTAGCGCGGCTTGGAGCGCACGCGTCAAAACATTTGTTTTGTAAATGGTCAGTAGGAGACCAGTTGGTCAGTGCATGCTCGCAGTATACGTCCTGGTAATCCGTCTGGTCCTGCGGCCTTGTGAATGTTGACCTTTTTAAAGGTCTTACTCACATCGGCTGCGGAGAGCGTGATCACAGTCTTCCGGAACAGCTGGTGCTCTCATGCATGTTTCAGTGTTATTTGGCTCGAAGCGAGCATATAAGTAGTTTAGCTCATCTGGTAGGCTCGTGTAGGCTCCCTCCTCCTACTCCTACTGATGTAAATGGTCAATGATCACGGCCCTACAGATCATCACAGGCCAATCATGCCATCGATATATGGTTAATATGTAATAAAATGACATGTACATATGAAGACAAACTTGAAAGGGTGAAATATGAAACGTCATTGTTTGCTGAACTGATCAATTCTGATTTCAAACTGATTATAGATTGAATAACTGATCACTGATTTAATCATTTGTATTATTCTTCTCATGATTATGATGAATAGTTACGAGCCTAAATGACTCAAGGATGATTCCTATTGACATCTTATTGAACTGAATTGCTGAATTACCTAATTATGTTAATAATGAATGATTGTTATGCTTTGATCTTTGTGACTATGAATTTGATTGGATACATGTTATTCTGTTTTGTTTGTTATGCATTTGATTGGATACATGTTATTCCGTTTCCTGTGTTATGCAGCACAAACTACCCAGTAAATGTACCACTTTATGGTTAAAGGAATTCCTGCCTCAGTCTCATCCATTCCTCCAACACCTGACCCGTGACTGCCTGTTCACCTTCACTGTCAGTCATCCTACCTGTCCAGCTACCCACACAGGTTCCACTAATCTTTCAGGTACGTTTAACTTGGCAACTTGATTATGTTCCAAAGAATGAGACCTGGCTTAAGCCATAATAGGAGTGTGATGTGTATCAACTCCTCTAAATCAAAGTCTAACTCATGATCTATAAGTGGGAGGGAAGGATATGTTTTGAGAGAGAAACAACCCTGGCGTGTTTCTTGGCGAGTTCTTTGGCTTTGGTCCAATCGTTCGTACAGTGTAATGTTTTTTTTCTTGAAGTCTTTTTCATGCAGATATTACAGAGAATGATGACCACAATATCTTCCCTTGCCACACGTTTCTCAACTTCTCACTTTGTTCTTTTCAGGGACAGACAATTCATTTTGTTTTGTCAGTTGTTTTTCAGCGCACATCATAGAATCCCCTCTACTTACAAACTGAAACTACAAACAGAAAAACTACAACAAATAAACAAGTGTAACTTGTATCAATCTCTAAGTGACAAATGAATGGTTGGCCAAGCGCTTGTTCAGTTTAGCATGTTAGGCTGCCATGAATGGGTGGATTCCCATAACACAGCATGCATGCATTCCCTTACTAACACACAGAAACTGTCCCAAACATGGATGTGTGTACTCAGAGGAACCACACACACTGGAGGAATCGGGTGGCAGCTTCTCGATAGCCACCCCAGGAAGGAGTGCTTTTATGTGGGCATTAGTGCATGTAGATGCAGGGTTGGGTAAGGGAAGACAGAGAGATTCAGTGTCGTTCAGTCCTGGTCACAGAGATCCAGACAGGGTATGCAGGCTTTTGTTCTAGCTCAGCACTAATACACCTGATTCAACAGTGTTAGGTTAAAACAAAAAAAAGCATGCCCTGGAGAGCCCAAGGACCAGGTTTGACGAACCCTGCCTCAGAAGGTCCATCCCAAAGGATATGAAATATCACTATCAAAGTGTTCATTGAGCATAGTCATAGAAGTATGTTCATTCCCCTTTTAAACAGGAATTGTCCGTACGTATTGCAAAATAAGTTGAACGTAGCCTGGATGTAGTAGCCAGACTGTTTGAGCAATCGACAAGGTTGCATGATTTCCAACAATGGCTATGAAGCAATAATACACTGGCACCCAGGCTAGGTTGAAAGTGCAACATGGCTTAAGGTCGTCCGTCCTCAACTCCTTCAGGCCGCTGGAGACATATCAGTTACATGTCATTACCTGATAGTGCTCCTAATTACCTTTTCGCATATCGGGCAGGATTACAGAGCTCCCATGGGCCTTTACATGTTGCACACAAGGTTTTGACTTACCACGACTGAGCAAACAAGCCTCCTCTGAGCCAAATAAAACAAACGTTGTACACTGTTGTTCATTTTGTCGAAAAGCCACAGTCGCCTTCTCAAATGAATTTGTGCATAGCACAATATTGTATATGTTTTAATGTAGTTTTGGTTCTGATAATGTAATGGCTTTAGATTTAGCGTAATATATAGCCCCATCTGCTGACAATATGTAGCCCCATCTGCTGACAATATGTAGCCCTGTCACACCTTGACCTTAGAGATCCTTTTAATTCTCTATTTGGTTAGGTCAGGGTGTGACTAGGGTGGGAAATCTATGTTTTCTTTTTCTTTGTTGGCCCGGGTATGGTTCCCAATCAGAGGCAGCTGTCTATCATTGTCTCTGATTGGGGATCATACTCAGGCAGCCTTTTTTCCACCTTAGTTTGTGGGATCTTGTTTTTGTAACTGTTGCTTTCCAGCCCTACAGAACTGTGCATTTCGTTTTGTATTTGTTTTTTTTCCCGGTTTCATCAATAAAAAGAAAGATGTACGCCTACCACGCTGCACCTTGATCCGATCCTTCCATCAACGAGCGTAACAAACCCCATCTGCTGACATTATGGAGCCAATATGAATCTGCTGACATGGCTACACATTCCAATTCGGTGGATGTTTGTCGAAACAAAGTTGTGTTTAACATCTGTAGGTATCTTGCATTTTCATGTGAGAATTCTGATTGAATAAATGACCAGTGTACAAAAACATCAAAACGCCTAGCTCTGGTCCAGGGCATTATCACTAGCTTCACTACTACTTAGTAGAGGAACGCYCACTAACGCGCACTGGACCACAGCATCCAAACGCCTAATATTGGAATGACTCCAATTCTGTTCAAATGAATATATGGAAAGGAGGTAATCAGGATGGAGTTTCTAAAACTACTTCTATACACGCCATGCAGTCTTCTGAGCAAATATGAGGCCCAGATTACAGTACTGATCTCGAGTCTAAACCCATAAACCAGACTTTGATCCATCCCTTCATTGTCACGGCCGTCGTCTAGGTGGAAATGACCGGACCAAGGTGCAGCATGGTAAGCGTACATTTTCCTTTTATTTAGAATGTCGCCAACAAAACAAGAAATAAAGAAACGACCATGAAGCTTACTAGGGCTATAGTGCCACTAACAAAGTCAACTACCCACAAACACCAAAGGAAAAAAGTCTGCCTAAGTATGATTCCCAATCAGAGACAACGATAGACAGCTGTCCCTGATTGAGAACCATACCCGGCCAAAACATAGAAATACAAAACATAGAAATAAAGAAATTAGAATGCTCACCCTAGTCACACCCTGGCCTAACCAAAATAGAGAATGAAAGCCTCTCTATGGCCAGGCCGTTGACAGTATCCCCCCCCCCCAAAGGTGCGGACTCCGGCCGCAAAACCTGACTCTATAGGGGAGGGTCCTGGTGGGAATCTATTCACGGCGGCGGCTCCGGTGCGGAACGTAGACCCCCGCTCCGCCTCTGGCTCTCCCCACTTTGGTGGCGCCTCTGATGCAGGGACCCTCGTCGCCGATCCCGGACTGGGGACCCTCGCTGCAGGCCCCGGACTGGGAACCCTCGCTGCAGGCCCCGGACTGGGGACCCTCGTTGCAGGCCCCGGACTGGGGCCCCTCGCTGCAGGCCCCGGACTGGTGACCCTCGCTGCAGGCCCCTGATTGGGAACCCTCTCTGCAGGCCCCGGACTGGGGACCCTCTCTGCAGGCCCCGGACTGGGGACACTCGTTGCAAGCCCCGGACTGGGGACCGTCGCTGGAGGCTCCGGACTGGGGACCGTCGCTGGAGGCTCCATACTGGAGGCAGTCGCTGGAGGCTCCGGACTGGAGGCCGTCGCTGGAGGCTCCATGCCATGGATCATCGCTGGAGGCTTCGTGCCAAGGATCATCACTGGAGGCTTCGGGCCACGGATCATCACTGGAGGCTTCGTGCCATGGATCATCACTGGAGGCTTCGTGCCATGGATCATCACTGGAGGCTTCGTTTCCATGGATCATCACTGGAGGCTTCGTCCATGGATCATCACTGGAGGCTTCGTAATGCCAGGATCATCACTGGAGGCTTTCTGCCATGGATCATCACTGGAGGCTTCGTACCATGGATCATCACTGGAGGCTTCGTGCCATGGATCATCACTGGAGGCTTCATGCCATGGATCATCACTGGAGGCTTCGTGCCATGGATCATCACTGGATGCTTCGTGCCATGGATCACCACTGGAGGCTTCCTGCCATGGATCATGACTGGAGGCTCCGTTGCCATGGATCATCACTGGAGGCTTTGTGCCATGGATCATCACTGAGGCTTCGCCATGGATCACCACTGGAGGCTCCGTGCCATGGATCATCACTGGAGGCTTTGTGCCATGGATCATCACTGGAGCTTCGTGCCATGGATCACCACTGGAGGCTTCGTGCCATGGATCATCACTGGAGGCTTCGTGCCATGGATCATCACTGGAGGCTCGTGCATGGATCATCACTGGAGGCTTCGTTCGTGCAGCAGGCACAGGACTCACCAGGCTGGGGAGACACGCAGGAGCCCTGGTCCGTGGAGCAGGCACAGGACTCACCAGGCTGGGGAGACACACAGGAGGCCTGGTCCGTGAAGCAGCCACAGACTCACCGGGCTGGAGAGACACACTGGAGGCCTGGTGCGTGGGGCAGGCACCGGATACACTGGGCTGTGGAGGCGCACTGGCAGGTCTCAAGCGTAGAGCTGGCACAACCCGTCCTGGCTGGATGGTTACTTTCGCCCGGCAAATGCGGGGCGCTAGCACAGGACGCACTGGGCTGTGCAGGCGCACCGGAGACACAGTGCACAGAGCCGGCGCAGGATATCCTGGGCCGTAGAGACGCACTGGCGGCCAGATGCGCTGAGCCGGCACCATCCGTCTTGGCTGGATGCCCACTCTAGCCCTGCCGGTGCGGGGAGCTGGAATGTAGCGCACCGGCCTGTGTACGCGCACTGGAGACACCATGTGCTCCACCACATAACACGGTGCCTGGCCAGTACCACGCTCCCTACGGTAAGCACGAGGAGTTGGCTCAGGTCTCCAACCTGACTCAGCCAATCTCCTCGTTTGCCCAACCCCAAAATTTTGGGGGGGCTGCCTCTCGTGCCTGCTTCATTGCCGTGACTCCTGGTATCGTTGTCATTCCTCCCTCGCTACTTCCGCCTGTTTCCATGGCAGGGTCTTGTCCCCTGCCATAACCTGCTCCCATGTCCAAGATGTCCTCCACTCTCTCTTTTCCCGGGCCCAGGATCCCTGCTCCTCCTGGCCACGCTGCTTGGTCCTTTTGTGGTGGGTAGTTCTGTCACGGCCGTCGTCTAGGTGGAAATGACCGGACCAAGGTGCAGCGTGGTAAGCGTACATTTTCCATTTATTTAGAATGTCACCAACAAAACAAGAAACAAAGAAATGACCGTGAAGCATACTAGGGATATAGTGCCACTAACAAAGTCAACTACCCACAAACACCAAGGGAAAAAAGTCTGCCTAAGTATGATTCCCAATCAGAGACAACGATAGACAGCTGTCCCTGATTGAGAACCATACCCYGCCAAAACATAGAAATACAAAACATAGAAATAAAGAAACTAGAATGCTCACCCTAGTAACACCCTGGCCTAACCAAAATAGAGAATAAAAGCCTCTATGGCCAGGGTGTGACATTCATGCCATGGACAGGTGCACCACTGGAGGATTTGGGGGGTTTAGACTCTCAGTAAACTACACACAATACCCCAAAATAACAAAGCAAAAACAGCTTTAAAAAAGAAGGGGAAAAAAAGAAATACCTTATTTACATAAGTATTCAGACCCTTTGCTATGAGACTCAAAATTGAGATCAGGTGCATCTTGTTTCCATTGATCATCCTTGAGATATTTCTACAACTTGATTGGAGTCCACCTGTGGTAAATTCAATTGATTGGACATCATTTGGAAAGGCACACACCTGTCTATATAAGGTCCCACAGTTGACAGTGCACGTCAGAGCAAAAACCAAGCCATGATGTCGAAGGAATAGTCCGTAGAGCTCCGAGACAGGATTGGGTCAAGGCACAGTTCTGGGGAAGTGTAGCAAAAAATGTATGCAGCATTGAAGGTCCCCAAGAACACAGTGGCCTCCATCATTCTTAAATGGAAGAAGTTTGAAACCACCAAGACTCTTCCTAGAGCTGGCTGCGAGGCCAAACTGAGAAATTGGGGGAGAAGGGCCTTGGACAGGAAGGAGACCAAGAACCCGATGGTCACTCTGATAGTGCTCTAGAGTTCCTCTGTGGAGATGGGAGAACCTTGCAGATGGACAACCATCTCTGCACCATTCCACCAATCAGGTCATTATGGTAGTGGCCAGAAGGAAGCCACTCCTCACTAAAAGGCACATGACAGCCTGCTTGGAGTTTGCTAAAAGGCACGTAAAGGACTCTCAGACCATGAGAAACAAGATTCTGTTGTCTGATGTAACCATGGAACCAAGCATCATGCTGTGGGGGTGTTTTTCAACGGCAGGGACTGGGAGACTAATCAGGATCAAGGCAAAGATGAAAGGAGCAAAGTACAGAGAGATCCTTGATGAAAACCTGCTTCAGAGCTCTCAGGACCTCAGACTGGGGCAAAGGTTCACCTTCCAACAGGACAATGACCTTAAGCACACAGCCAAGACAACGCAGGAGTGGCTTCGGGACAAGTCTCTGAATGTCCTTGAGTGACCCAGCCAGAGCCCGGACTTGAACCCGATCATACATCTGGAGAAACCTGAAAATAGCCATGCAGCAACAGTTCCCATCTAACCTGACAGAGCTTGAMAGGATCTACAGAGAAGAATGGGAGAAACTCTCCAAATACAGGTGTGCCAAGCTTGTAGCGTCATACCCACAAAGACTCAATGCTGTAATCGCTGCCAAAGGAGCTTCATCAAAGTACTGAGTAAAGGGTCTGAATATTCATGTAAATGTGATATTTCATTTATTTTTTAAATACATTTGCAAAAAGAAAATGTCTGTCATTATGGGTTATTGTGTGTATATTGATGAGGCGGGAAAACGATTTAATCCATTTTATAATAAGGCTGTAATGTAACAAAATGTGGAAAAAGTCAAGGGGTCTGAGTACTTTCCGAAGGCACTGTATGTTTTGTTCTATGAGATAATCTTCATCAGCGAGCTTCACTTTTTGTGAATTTTTTGATAATGTATGTAATCAAAACAAACATAAAACACATAAAGGCTTCATAATTCAGAAAGGTCATGCTAACCAAACCCCATTCTTTCCTCATTCATTTCCCCCGTAGGAATGGCTGAATAATTTCCGTTTTTTAGGACTACTGTACAAGCTGGCGAACACTATAGCATTTGCTAACTAGGGAACTAGCTTGCTTAAACAACAGTTTGTGTTATGACTGTCAGTAGTCAGGTGAACATGGTACTGTTTGTTTCATAACCATGGCAGTGCATTGGCCATTATGAAGGAGGTGTGAACCTAAGTGTAACCGACTGGACTTCATCAGCAGGGCTGTCACTTACTTTCCACTAATGATGGGCTCAGACCGTCGCGAGGTCAGGCCTGGCCTCTACAGGTGTTTATTCCTATCAATAAGGCACAAAATGGAGGACACTGAGCCGTAGTCGCTACGGTTTTCGGAGTGCCCCCAATTACCCTTATCACCAGACACAAAATGAAGGACACTGAGCAAGTCGCTTTTGTAGTGTAGTTGTCATTCAGGGTTTCTGGCATGCATCATTACAACCACACACTGGCATCATTTCACCCACTTTTCTCCAGTTTTGTCCACTGGCAGATGAATTACTTTCCATTCAGATGGTCTTAAATAAGGTAAGTTAAAAACCAGTTAGACCTCAGTGCAACACAGGAGTCAGGTAGACGGAGCCTAGCTTCTGCTCTGTTACCTTGTTCAAAGAAAATACAGTTACATAAATAGCCAACGTGCATCCTCATGTGGAATGAACTGGGAAACAGGAAGGTAACATTGAAAGCAGGACTGTGCTGTTACTTTTTATTTTTACTTTTAATTTCAGCCTACTTGGTAAATATTTTCTTCTTCTTGAACTGCACTGTTGGTTAAGGCCTTGTAAGTAAGCATTCCGCGGTAAAGTCTACACTTGCAGTATGCGGCGCATGTGGCAAATAAAGTTTGATTTGATTTGTGGAAGGTTAAGACAAACATGTAGGATACATACAGTATATCTAGACACAAGCAAGGATGACTTCAGTCCCTGTTTGATCCTCCTGTTGTGAGGATCTCAAAACAGAGATAGGAAAACATTGAGGACAGTGGTCTGGTATGTAACTATAGTGCATTAAAGATAGGGCAGATGGATAGAGAGAGAGAGAGGATGACGAGCAGGAGGAAGAGATGGAATGGAGGATTCCATTGTATCCGGAGCGATAGAATGACAGGGGTAGGCAACCCTGGTCCTGAGTGCCTTAGGTACTGGAGGGTTGAGTTCCAACCAGGCACCACACCTGTCTCTACTAATTACCTACCAACTGAGCTAATTGATTAATTGATTGATTAATTGGCAACATTTGACCAATCTGGTCTCTAAGTCTAAAGCAGAAAAAAAAGGTTTTGAATAAAGTGTATAACTCCTGCTCTAGGGGCTCCATCAGAAGTCCTCTTATTGAAGTAGGCCCAGATGAGTGACTGAGTCAAAAGTATACGATGTTGTTTATTGCAATAACTGATGAAGTGCGGCGTCATGCTGTGTAAAAGATAGAGGGCCTGGTGCCCTGGTCTGTAATGTTTGTTTAAATACCTTGATGACTAGTGAACAGACTCATGATATTTTCCTGGGAAAAGAGTCAAACATTTGTATCAGGGGAAAAAAGACTGGCATAAGATTTACTACTTGATTTACTACTTGAGATACTTGAGATACTTGAGATGACAGTCACTAGCCCAGATTCCAGGACAAAAAAAGTCCCATTTCAAGTAGCATTATTTTTATCGATTTAATACTAGCTTGATGCAAATATTTGAAACTTGGGAGGGATTCGTTGGGAGGTATTTTAATTAAATTCAGCGACAGGGTACATATTGGCAGGCCGATGAGTGATTTACAATTGCGACAGCTGAATAACAGGGGCCCACTGATTACTGCAGGGCAGTTTACTACTGGGTCTTTTCCTAGGGGCCCTATCCTAACTTCACTTTCGGCCCGACCTGACCTCAACAAACTCCCTAGGAGACAAAATGGAACGTAACATTTGAGTCATGTTTGGGGGGCACCTCAGTCATATAATTTCAATCACTGTGAAAGACCACTATTTGACTTCCCGTAACATAACTAAATGCCTCTTCTGATGGGAACACATGCTTGTTTTAACATCTTTGGAACAATGGTACAGCTTTTTATTTTTTWTWTWTTTTTTTATTTCACCTTTATTTAACCAGGTAGGCTAGTTGAGAACAAGTTCTCATTTGCAACTGCGACCTGGCCAAGATAAAGCATAGCAGTGTGAACAGACAACACAGAGTTACACATGGAGTAAACAATAAACAAGTCAATAACATGGTAGAAAAAAAGAGAATCTATATACAATGTGTGCAAAAGGCATGAGGTAGGCAATAAATCGAATAATTACAATTTAGCAGATTAACCACTGGAGTGATAAATCATCAGATGATCATGTGCAAGAGAGATACTGGTGTGCAAAAGAGCAGAAAAGTAAATAAAATAAAAGCAGTATGGGGGTGAGGTAGGTAAATTGGGTGGGTAGTTTACAGATGGACTATGTACAGCTGCAGCGATCGGTTAGCTGCTCGGATAGCAGATTTTTAAAGTTGTTGAGGGAGATAAAAGTCTCCAACTTCAGAGATTTTTGCAATTCGTTCCAGTCCGAGGCAGCAAGAACTGGAAGGAAAGGCGTCCAAATGAGGTTTTGGCTTTAGGGATGATCAGTGAGATACACCTGCTGGAGCGCGTGCTGCGGGTGGGTGTAGCCATCGTGACCAGTGAACTGAGATAAGGCGGCACTTTACCTAGCATAGCCTTGTAGATGACCTGGAGCCAGTGGGTCTGACGACGAACATGTAGCGAGGGCACACGACTAGGGCATACAGGTCGCAGTGGTGGGTCGTATAAGGTGCTTTAGTAACAAAACGAATGGCACTGTGATAAACTGCATCCAGTTTGCTGAGTAGATAGTATGGAAGCTATTTTGTAGATGACATCGCCGAAGTCGAGGATCGGTAGATAGTCAGTTTTACTAGGGTAGTTTGGCGGCGTGAGTGAAGGAGGCTTTGTTGCGGAATAGAAAGCCGATTCTTGATTTGATTTTGGATTGGAGATGTTTGATATGAGTCTGGAAGGAGAGTTTGCAGTCTAGCCAGACACCTAGGTACTTATAGATGTCCACATATTCTAGGTCGGAACCGTCCAGGGTGGTGATGCTAGTCGGGCGTGCGGGTGCAGGCAGCGAACGGTTGAAAAGCATGCATTTGGTTTTACTAGCATTTAAGAGCAGTTGGAGGCCACGGAAGGAGTGTTGTTATGGCATTGAAGCTCGTTTGGAGGTTAGATAGCACAGTGTCCAAGGAAGGCCGGAAGTATATAGAATGGTGTCGTCTGCGTAGAGGTGGATCAGGGAATCCCCCGCAGCAAGAGCAACATCATTGATGTATACAGAGAAAAGAGTCGGCCCGAGAATTGAACCCTGTGGTACCCCCATAGAGACTGCCAGAGGACCGGACAACATGCCCTCCGATTTGACACACTGAACTCTGTCTGCAAAGTAGTTGGTGAACCAGGCAAGGCAGTCATTAGAAAAACCGAGGCTACTGAGTCTGCCGATAAGAAATAGGTGATTGACAGAGTCGAAAGCCTTGGCCAGGTCGATGAAGACGGCTGCACAGTAATGTCTTTTATCGATGGGGTTATGATATCGTTTAGTACCTTGAGCGTGGCTGAGGTGCACCCGTGACCGGCTCGGAAACCGGATTGCACAGCGGAGAAGGTACGGTGGGATTCGAGATGGTCAGTGATCTGTTTTTTGACTTGGCTTTCGAAGACCTTAGATAGGCAGGGCAGGATGGATATAGGTCTGTAACAGTTTGGGTCCAGGGTGTCTCCCCCTTTGAAGAGGGGGATGACCGCGGCAGCTTTCCAATCCTTGGGATCTCAGATGATACGAAGGAGAGGTTGAACAGGCTGGTAATAGGGGGTGCGACAATGGCGGCGGACAGATTCAGAAATAGGGGGTCCAGATTGTCAAGCCCAGCTGATTTGTATGGGTCCAGGTTTTCCAGCTCTTTCAGAACATCTGCTATCTGGATATGGGTAAAGGAGAAGCTGGGGAGGCTTGGGCGAGTAGCAGCGGGGGGGGCGGGGCTGTTGGCCAAGGTTGGAGTCGCCAGGAGGAAGGCATGGCCAGCCATTGAGAAATGTTTGTTGAAGTTTTCGATTATCACGGACTTATCAGTGGTGACCGTGTTACCTAGCCTCAGTGCAGTGGGCAGCTGGAGGAGGTGCTCTGTTTTTTCCATGGACTTTACAGTATCCCAGAACTTTTTGGAGTTAGAGCTACAGGATGCAAATTTCTGCTTGAAAAAGCTGGCCTTTGCTTTCCTGACTGACTGCGTGTATTGGTTCCTGACTTCCCTGAACAGTTGCATATCGCGGGGGCTCTTCGATGCTATTGCAGTTCGCCACAGGATGTTTTTGTGCTGGTCGAGGGCAGTCAGGTCTGGAGTGAACCAAGGGCTATATCTGTTCTTGGTTCTGCATTTTTTGAACGGAGCATGCTTGTCTAATATGGTGAGGAAGTAACTTTTAAAGAATGACCAGGCATCCTCAACTGACGGGATGAGGTCAATATCCTTCCAGGGTACCCGGGCCAGGTCGATTAGAAAGGCCTGCTCGCAGAAGTGTTTTAGGGAGCGTTTGACAGTGATGAGGGGTGGTCGTTTGACCGCGGACCCGTGGCGGATACAGGCAATGAGGCAGTGATCGCTGAGATCTTGATTGAAGACAGCAGAGGTGTATTTGGAGGGCAGGTTGGTCAGGATAATGTCTATTAGGGTGCCCATGTTTACGGATTTAGGGTTGTACCTGGTGGGTTCCTTGATGATTTGTGTGAGATTGAGGGCATCAAGCTTGGATTGTAGGACTGCCGGGGTGTTAAGCATATCCCAGTTTAGGTCACCTAACAGAACAAACTCTGAAGCTAGATGGGGAGCGATCAATTCACAGATGGTGTCCAGGGCACAGCTGGGAGCTGAGGGGGGTCGGTAGCAGGCGGCAACAGTGAGAGACTTATTTCTGGAGAGATTAATTTAAAATTAGAAGTTCGAACTGTTTGGGCATAGACCTGGAAAGTATGACAGAACTTTGCAGGCTATCTCTGCAGTAGATTGCAACTCCTCCCCTTGGCAGTTCTATCTTGACGGAAAGTGTTATAGTTGGGTATGGAAATCCCAGAATTTTTGGTGGCCTTCCTAAGCCAGGATTCGGACACGGCAAGGACATCAGGGTTGGCAGAGTGTGCTAAAGCGGTGAGTAAGGCAAACTTAGGGAGGAGGCTTCTGATGTTGACATGCATGAGGCCAAGGCTTTTTCGATCACAGAAGTCAACAAATGAGGGTGACTGGGGACATGCAGGGCCTGGGTTTACCTCCACATCACCCGAGGAACAGAGGAGTAGTAGGATGAGGGTGCGGCTAAAGGCTATCAAAACTGGTCGCCTAGAGCGTTGGGGAAAAAGAATAAAAGGAGCAGATTTATGGGCGTGGTAGAATAGATTCTGGGCATAATGTGCAGACAGGGGTATGGTGGGGCACGGGTACAGCGGAGGCAAGCCCAGGCACTGGGTGATGATAAGAGAGGTTGTATCTCTGGACATGCTGGTCTCAATGGGTGAGGTCACCGCATGTGTGGGGGGTGGGACAAAGGAGGTATCAGAGGTACGGAGAGTGGAACTACGGGGTCCATTGCAAACAAAACAATGATAATGATAACTAGCCTGAACAACAGTATGCAAGGCATATTGATATTTGAGAGAGACATACAATAAGGCATAAAGTGATTGCAGGTCTTGATTGGGAGAGCTAGCTTGATTGGTAAGATAACAGCAGCTAGTCCACTAACACAGCAACAACAGGTAAAAATGGCGACGACTAGGCAGAGAGGGTCGGATTAACTACACACAGATCCTGAGTTAAAGCACAGAGCCGACAGATAAAACACAAATAAACAGAATGGAGTACCGTGAATTAATGGACAGTCAAGCAGGCATCAGCTATGTAGCCAAGTGATCATAGTGTCCAGGGGGCAGCCGTAGATGGAGCAGGGAGGCCTCCACTAAGCTAGCACGCGGCGTTTAAAGTTAGTAGCCCGGGGGGTGGTCTGCTCAGACGGAGGGGGTCTGCTCAGACGGAGGCCGGTTGAGGCACAGCGGATGGGGTATTCGTCTGCAGACCAGACGTGGTCGTGTCGACAGAGAATCCAAGCCGGATGGCGATGGCGAAAGAGAGGTTGTGAATTGTAGAATTGTGTTTGCTAACTGGTGCTAGCTTCGTGGCAGTGGCGCTAGCTGCGCTAGCTGCAAGCTAGCTGTGAGGATCAGAAGTAGTGGCTCAGGGATTACGGCAGGAATCCGGCGTTGTTGTCGAGAGACAGTCCGATGCTGGTAAATTGGTGAGTAATATCCAGGCTAATAACAGGGCTGGTGTCTGTGCAGAAGGTAAAAGCTGCTAGCAGCGGCAAAAAAATGGCTAAATTAGCTTGTAGCTGATTAGCTGGTTAGCTACTGGGGGTCTTGAAAGTGTTCCAAAGTTAAAAAATAATAGCGATTCCGTATCACATTGGGTGAGGTAGGTTACCGGAAGGTATAATCGAATTAAAATCGAAAAGAGATAGAAAAAAAATGTTAAAATATATACAAGAAATACGAAAAAATACGAACGTACACGAGAGGACTAAAGAAACACGTCTACACTGCTACGCCATCTTGGATGCTTAGGCATGTTAATGGTCAACCGTTTAGCTGGTTAGCCTGACATAATAAATTACCCAACTAAACTCAGTTGTACAGATGTAGGATCTTAATTTGAGCCAGTTTGCTACAGCAGAATAATAATCCTACAGCAACGGGGATTGGGAATTATTATATGGATTATAATTAATGGACATTTCTGTAGGGGTTGATACATTTTTGGTAAGGCAAAATCAAGTCTGACATTTCATAGTGGAAATGACACATTTCAGAACCTCAAATACACTACATGTTTTAAATTTCCTGCAACAGGGTGATCAAATGAAGATTCTACATCCATKATTTGTATTATTACAGAGGGGGACACAGAAGAGATGAAATACAAGAGATGTGTAGGATTTGCTCTCACATGTCACTGTTGATGGAGGAGTTCCTGGACATGGACCTGGGTGAAAGGTCGTAGTCCGAGTCGGACCGGTAGAGGAAGGACTCTCTCCGCTGGCTGTGGACAATGTTGGCCTGCAGGAAGAGCCCTGACCCCGGGCTGACCATGGGGTCCAGCGGGATGCGCCCTGGCGACGAGCCATTATCCACGTCGAACCTACGAAGTGAGAGACAGAGATGGAAGGTTAGGGGAGAGGTGTTCACATTCACAATCTTTCGTTTTAAGCTGAGAATACATGGTTTTGCTCATTGGTGTGCCCCTTTTAAATGTTTATTTATGGAAAATATTTCTGGAGAAATGTTTACAATTTACCCAGAGGTAAAAGTTACATATTGAACAACCTGATTATAGCCTCTGTAGAACTATAGTGTGATAATAAGCAACATGGGTCAGGATACTGACTATAGGAGAATAGAGTCTATAATAGGTGTACAATTTCCTGACACACAAACTCAGGTGAATTGCTGTCACACCAGCCTTCGCTTTGGCTCCCCCTCCTGTCCAGCTCAGGCGTTTGGCATCGCCTGCTTTCTAGCTGCTCCCGAACCAACTGCTGGCAAACTCCCTTCACTCATCAACCCCGGACTTGTCTCGTCATCATTACACACACCTGGTTCCAATCCCCCCTCTATCACTGTATATATACTCCCTGCCAATTGTCTTTGTAAATGTTACTTGTTTTCCTGAGAGGAATCTCTCCTATTTCCTGATTAATTTATATTTTGCACCTTGGGTTCGCCCTGTGCCTTTTTGTTTATGAAGATATATTTGAGCACCACAGCGTTTGGGTTTCGTCCCGCTTTGATCTACGTTGCTTAAATWAATTCTGTAGTTCTAAACCTGCGACTGTCTTCTGCCTACTCCTCTCTACACCAGTGACAGTTAAGTAACGGTTACTCAAACTACAATAACCAGGGATGGGGAGTAACGGATTACAAAAGAAACTGTAACTGTAATCTGCGAGTGGGATAGACTTCAATATCTACAAATTATCGAGATATCAAAGTGTCACCCATAGAGATTCTATTAAATAAATTAAGATTTCTAATTCGTAATTCTATGGGTTCGCCCCAAAAAAATATTTAAAAAATTGGCTTAAAGCAAATGCAACAAATGGCATTACATTTTTCATATGTCATGCAATTAGCAATTTTCAGCAGTACTCAGAAGAATGCCATTCCATGATAGCAGCATTTATTATTTTTAAATGTTTTGAAGCAACGAGCCCTCCATGACAAAAACATAAACAGAGTAGGCTAATAAGTCCTTTGTATTTGGGTTATGTTCAGGTAAAACAATTAGAAAAATCCATATTGTAACTGCCAGTTAGACTTACAGGTTATGTCGTTGTTTTGTYTTTGAATTGTTTACGTGTCTGCTGTGCGGGGAAATGATAAGAGAAGCGGAACTACGTAGCTAATAACTGTTGTAACGGGGATCCTTATTGTAGCAACACACTTTTGGAGGGAAGGCAATCCCGCGCTGTGTTAGCTAAATTTTCATGTCATCGGGTGTAGTTCATAAAGTTTGAAGCGTATATGTTAGGATGGTAACGTTATAATAATTAAGGATGAAGCGTGAATTCATGCCAGGAATAATAAGTGTGAAGCTTGATTTCCTCCCTTCTGTAATAAGCAGCCAATGAGGTATTTTTCCTTTATTCATGTGTTTAATCTAATACTGTTATAGCGCCAGCTAAACTGTTTATGTATGTAAGCACTTCAGAGTTATACCAAGCTAATAAGTCACTCGTAAGATAAGGTTGTAAGAGTGTGTTTAACTGTATTTTTCATTTACTTTATAGTTCTCACGGAAGGTGATAATTCTGACTAAATKTACAGAATAAAGCCGCCAGTTAAAATCAAGGAACGGTTGTGCTCGTGGTTACTGGAGGGAGCTACACATATTTCCAAGTCCTTTTCTCAAAAATCACAGGGTATTTAATTAATTGAAATCACTGGAAATCTGACAGACTTTGGTTTTTAATGTAAATATATTGCCTACTCGTTTTACTATCTGTATTGAAGTAGAAAGCAATGGGTTAGATGCCTTCGTAACCCATAAAATGAAATATCCATTTAAGGTCAGCTATTTAAACTCTAACATTGATTTATCTTGCAATAGATGTCATTCAATTGGTAATATAATTTTTTGTCTTCTTCTAATGCCTCTTAAGGGGAAAGTAACTGAAAGTAGTCATATTACGTTGCAGGGTTTGGGTAATCCAAAATGGTACAGGTAACTAGTAAKTTTTTAAATGTATTTCACCTTTATTTAACCAGGTAGGCCAGTTGAGAACTAGTTCTCATTTACAACTGCGAACTGGCCAAGATAAAGCAAAGCAGTGCGGCAAAAACAACAACACAGAGTTACACATAAACAAATGTACAGTCAATAACACAATAGAAAAATCWATGTACAGTGTGTGCAAATGAAGAAGAGTAGGGAGGTAGGCAATAAATAGGCCATAGAGGTGAAATAATTACAATTTAGCATTAACACTGGAGTGATAGATGTGCAGATGATGTGCAAGTAGAGATACTGGGGTGCAAAAGAGCAAGATGGTAAGTAATAATATGGAGATGAGGTAGTCGGGTGTGCTATTTACAGATTGGCTGTGTACAGGTACAGTGATCGGTAAGCTGCTCTGACAGCTGATGCTTGAAGTTAGAGAGGGAGATAAGTGTAGAACTGTAACGGCTTACATTTTAAAAGTAACCTACCCAACCCTGACAATGACYTAGTTGGCGTCCTGCTGGGGTTAAGAATGGATTAGCATCTGCCACAGTGGCAGCACATAGGCAGTGGGGGAACCTTGGGAAAGCCTGTGTATTCAAACAGACAAAGGTATCCCTTAAGAGAATGGCCCACACACACATTTGTGCAGACAGACAGACACACATATACACACACCACCCAACCGCAGGCACACACAAGGGATGACGTCATCCCCACAGTGACCGTACGTACGTACCCCAACCAGAAGCCATGGATTACAGGCAACATCCYCACTGAGCTAATGGCTAGCACTGCCGCTTTCAAGGAGAGGTTCTCTAACCCGGAAGATTATAAGAAATCCCGCTATGCCCTCCGACGAACCATCAAACAGGCAAAGCATCAATACAGGACTAAGATCGAATCGTACTACACCGGCTCTGACACTCGTCAGAAGTGGCAAGGCTTGCAAACCATTACAGACTGCAAAGGTAAGCACAGCCTAGAGCTGCCCAGTGACATGAGCCGACCGGACGAACTAAACTACTTCTACGCTCGCTTCGAGGCAAATAACATTGAAACATGCATGAGAGCACCAGCTATTCCGGATGACTGTGGTCACGCTCTCCGCAGCCGATGTGAGTAAGATCTTTAAACAGGTCAACATTCACAAGGCCGCAGGGCCAGACGGATTACTAGGATGTGTGATCAAATCAAATCAAGTTTATTTTATATAGCCCTTCGTACATCAGCTAATATCTCGAAGTGCTGTACAGAAACCCAGCCTAAAACCCCAAACCGCAAGCAATGCAGGTGTAGAAGCACAGTGGCTAGGAAAAACTCCCTAGAAAGGCCAAAACCTAGGAAGAAACCTAGAGGAATCCAAGCTATGAGGGGTGGCCAGTCCTCTTCTGGCCGTGCCGGGTGGAGATTATAACAGAACATGGCCAAGATGTTCAAATGTTCATAAATGACCAGCATGGTCAAATAATAATAATCACAGTAGTTATCGAGGGTGTAGCAAGTCAGCACCTCAGGAGTAAATGTCAGTTGGCTTTTCATAGCCGATCATTAAGAGTATCTCTACCGCTCGTGTGAGCATGCGCTGACCAGCTGGCAAGTGTCTTCACTGACATTCAACCTCTCCCTGTCCGAGTCTGTAAAACCAACATGTTTTAAGCAGACCACCATAGTCCCTGTGCCAAGAACACTAAGGTAACCTGCCTAAATTTGTAAGTCGCTCTGGATAAGAGCGTCTGCTAAATGACTTAAATGTAAATGTAAATGACTACTGACTCGTAGCACTCTCGTCTGTAGTCATGAGGTGCTTTGAAAGCCTGGTCATGGCTCACATCAACACCATTATACCAGAAACCCTAGACCCACTCCAATTTGCATACCGCACCAACAGTTCCACAGACGATGCAATCTCTATTGCACTCCACACTGCCCTTTTCCACCTGAACAAAAGGAATACCTATGTGAGAATGCTATTCATTGACTACAGCTCAGTGTTCAACACCATAGTACCCTCAAAGCTCATCACTAAGCTATGGACCATGGGACTAAACACCTCCCTCTGCAACTAGATCCTGGACTTCCTYACGGGCTGCCCCCAGGAGGTGAGGGTAGGTAACAACACATCTGCCACACTGATCCTCAATACAGCAGCCCCTCAGGGGTGCYTGCTCAGTCCCCCTGTACTCCCTGTACACTCACGACTGCACAGCCAGGCACGACTCCAACACCATCATTAAGTTTGCCGATGACACAAAGGTGGTAGGCCTGATCAACGACGAGACAGCCTATAGGGAGGAGGTCAGAGACCTGTTRGTGTGGTGCCAGGACAACAACTTCTCCCTCAATGTGACAAAGACAAAGGAGATGATTGTGGACTACAAGAAAAGGAGGACCGAGCACGCACCCATTCTCATCGATGGAGCTTTAGTGGAGCAGGTTGAGAGGTTCAAGTTCCTTGGTGTCCACATCACCAACAAACCAACACGAAGACAGTTGTGAAGAGGGCAGACTGAAAATATTTGGCATGGGTCCTCAGATCCTCAAAAGGTTCTACAGCTGCACCATCAAGAGCATCCTGACTGGTTGCATCATGGAAACTGCTCGGCCTCCGGCCGCAAGGCACTACAGAAGATAGTACATATAGGYCCTCTATACCAGGCGGTGTCAGAGGAAGGCCCTAAAACTGGTCAAAGACTCCAGCCACCCTAGTCATAGACTGCTCTCTCTGCTACCACACTGCAAGCGGTATCGGAGCACCAAGTCTATGTCCAAGTGGCTTATAAACAGCTTCTACCCCCAAGCCATAAGACTCCTGAACAGCTAATCAAAGGGCTACCCAGACTATTTGCATAGCCACCTCCCCACCCCACCCCTCTTTTACGCCGCTGCTACTCTGTTATTATCTATGCATAATCACTTTATTAACTCTACCTACATGCACATATTACCTCAATTACCTCGACTAGCCGGTGCCCACGCACATTGACTCTCTACTGGTATCCTCCGTATATAGTCTCACTATTGTTATTTTACTGCTGCTCTTTAAATACTTGTTCCTTTTATTTCTTATTCTCATTCATATTTTTTTAACTGCATTGTTGGTTAGGGGCTTGTAAAAAAGCATTTCACTGTAAGGTCTACACCTGTTGTATTTGGCACATGTGACTAATCAAATTTGATTTGATTCCCCTTGTATGACGGGGGAACCATACCACACCAGGCCCCTACCTACATCATCATTGGCCTTATCCGTTTCAATCCGATCCCTGAAGACATTTCAGCCGAAGTGGGCCACTTCACAAGGAGGCCTATATCGAGGTCTGGGGCTGATGAGGCCTGTGTGTATTCATGCTTACGATTGTCCTCTGTCTCTACTATGACCATGCTCTCTCCAGTACGTCAGTCTTTGTGTGACGCAAAGGGCCAGGGTCTATAATTATAAATGCCACCATGACATAGTTATTCCATTAGATAAAAAAGTGTAACAGCAACTTCTCCTGTGTCTTGCTTCATATCGGTGTCACAAGTGTTCTGTGTCAATGTTCTTAAGTTAGAATTTGTACAATCTACTTCTCATAGATAGGTACAGTACCAGTCAAAAGTTTGGACACACCTACTCTTTCCAGGGTTTTTCTTTATTTTTACTATTTTCTACATTGTAGAATAATAGTGAAGACATCAAAACTATGAAATAACACATATGGAATCATGTAGTAACCAAAAAATGGTTAAAGAAATAAAAATGATTTTGGTTTCTCAAATGACTGCCTCACCTGGTTCACCAACTACTTCTCAGACAGAGTTCAGTGTGTCAAATCGGAGTGCCTTTTGTCCGGACTTCTGTCAGTCTCTATGGGTGTGCCACAGGGTTCAATTCTCGGGACGACTCTTTTCTCTCTATACATCAATGATGTCGCTCTTGCTGCTGGTGATTCTCTGATCCACCTCTACGCAGACGACACCATTCTGTATATTTCTGGCCCGTCTTTGGACACTGTGTTAACAAACCTCCAGACGAGCTTCAATGCCATACAACTCTCCTTCTGTGACGTCCAACTGCTCTTAAATGCTAGTAAAACTAAATGCATGCTCTTCAACCGATCGCCGCCCGCACCTGCCTGCCCGTCCAGCATCACTACTCTGAACGGTTCTGACTTAGAATACGTGGACAACTACAAATACCTAGGTGTCTGGTTAGACTGTACACTCTCCTTCCAGACTCACATCAAGCATCTCCAATCCAAAATTAAATCTAGAATCGGCTTCCGATTTCCGCAACAAAGCATCCTTCACTCATGTGCGCCAAARATACCCTCGTAAAACTGACTATCCTACTTCGTCAATGTCATTTACAAAATAGCCTCCAACACTCTACTCAGCAAACTGGATGTAGTCTATCACAGTGCCATCCGTTTTGTCACCAAAGCCCCATATACTACCCACCACTGCGACCAGTATGCACACGTTGGCTGGCCCTCGCTTCATATTCGTCGCCAAACCCACTGGCTCCAGGTCATCTATAAGTCTTTGCTAGGTAAAGCTCTGCTTTATCTCATCTCTCTGGTCACCATAGCAGCACCCACCCGTAGCTCGCGCTCCAGCAGGTATATTTCACTGGTCACCCCCAAAGCTAACTCCTACTTTGGCCGCCTTTCCTTCCAGTTCTCTATTGCCAATGACTGGAACGAATTGTAAAAATCACTGAAGCTGGAGACTCATATCTCCCTCACTAACTTTAAGCATCAGCTGTCAGAGCAGCTTACAGATCATTGCACCTGTACATTGCCCATCTGTAAATAGCCCACCCAACTACCTCATCCCCATATTGTTATTTATTTGTTTGCTKCTTTGCACGCCAGTATCTCTACTTGCACATTCATCTTCTGCACATCTATCAGTCCAGTGTTTACATTGCTAAATTGTAATTATTTCGCCACTTTGGCCTATTTATTGCCTTACCTCCCTTATCTTACCTCATTTGCACACACTGTACATGGACTTGTCTATTTTGTTATTGACTGTACGTTTGCTTATTCCATGTGTAACWCTGTGTTGTTTGTGTTGCACTGCTTTGCTTTATCTTGGCCAGGTCGCAGTTGTAAATGAGAACTTGTTCTCAACTGGCCTACCTGGTTAAATAAAGGTGAAAAAAAAATATATATATTTATTTTATATTTGAGATTCTTCAAAGTAGCCGCCTTGATGACAGATTTGCACACTCTTGGCATTCTCTCAACCAGCTTCATGAGGTAGTCACCTGGAATAGATTTCAATTAACAGATGTGCATTGTTAAGTTAATTTGAGGAATTTCTTTCCTTCTTAATGCGTTTGAGCCAATCAGTTGTGTTGTGACAAGGTAGGGGTGGTATACAGAAGATAGCCCTATTTGGTAAAAGTCCATATTATAGGCAAGAACAGCTCAAATAAGCAAAGAGAAATGACAGTCCATCATTACTTTAAGACATGAAGGTCAGTKAATCCAGAAACCTTCAAGAATGTTGAATGTTTTTTCACGTGCAGTCGCAAAAAACATCCTCTGCTGCAGAGGATAAGTTCATTAGTTACCAGKCTCAGAAATTGCAGCCCAGGGCCTCCTGAGTGGTGCAGTGGTCTAAGGTAGCTGTGCCGCTAGAGATCCTGGTTCGATTTCAGGCTCTGTCGCAGCAGTCCACAACCGGGAGACCAATGGGGCGGAGCAGCATTGTCCGGATTAGGGGAGGTTTTGGCCGGCAGGGATGTACTTGTCCCATCGCGCTCTAGCGATTCCTGTGGCAGGCCAGGCGCATAAAACACTGACACGGACGCCAGGTGTACGGTGTTTCCTCCAACACATTGGTGTGGCTGGCTTCCGGGTTAAGCGGGCATTGTGTCAAGAAGCAGTGCGGCTGGGTTGTGTTTTGGAGTAAGCACGGCTCTCAACCTTCGCCTCTCCCGAGTTCGCACGGGAGTTTCAGCGATGGGACAAGAATGTAACTACCAATTGGATACCACGAAATTGGGGAGAAAAAGGGGTAAAGAAAAAAGAAAGAAATTGCAGCCCAAATAAATGCTTCACAGAGTTCAAGTAACAGACACATCTCAACATCAACTGTTCAGAGGAGACTGCGTGAATCAGACCTTTATGGTCAAATTGCTGCAAAGAAACCACTACTAAAGGACACCAATAAGAAGAAGAGACTTGCATGGGCCAAGAAACACGAGCAATGGACATTAGACCATGGAAATCTGTCCTTTGGTCTGAGGAGTCCAAATTTGAGATTTTTGGTTCCAACCCCTGTGTCTTTGTGAGACGCAGAGTAGTTGAACGGATGATCTCTGCATGTGTGGTTCCCATCGTGAAGCATGGAGGAGGAGGTGTGATGGTGTGGAGGTGCTTTGCTGGTGACACGGTTGCGGATTTATTTAGAATTCAAGGCACGCTTAACCAGCATGGCTACCACAGCATTCTGTAGCGGTACGCCATCCCATCTGGTTTGCGCTTAGGGGACTATAATTTGATCCAACACATCTCTAGGCTGTGTAAGGGCTATTTGACCAAGAAGGAGAGTGATGGAGTGCTGCATCAGATGACCTGGCCTCCACAATCACCCGACCTCAACCCAATTGAGATGGTTTGGGATGAGTTGGACAGTAGAGTGAAGGAAAAGCAGCCAACAAGTGCTCCGCATATGTGGGAACTCCTTCAAGACTGTTGGAAAAGCAATCCAGGTGAAGCTTTTTTGGTTACTAAATGATTTCATATGTGCTATTTCATAGTTTCGATGTCTTCACTATTATTCTACAATGTAAAAATAGTAAAAATAAAGAAAAACCCTTGAATGAGTAGGTGTGTCAACTTTTGACTGGTACTATATATCAGTGTGCACAATCAGTATTTACAAGCTCAGTTTGCCCGCTCACAATGCAGATAGTGGGTTTCATCACTGCATCATCGCTACATCATTGCTTGGTATGGCAACAGCACCGCCCTTGATCACATGGCACCACAGAGGGTGGTGCGGACAGCCCAGTACATCACTTGGGACGAGSTCCTTGCCATCCAGGACCTCTATATCAGACGGTTTGAAAGGAAGGCCCGGAAAATCAGTAAAGACTCCAGCCACCCAAGCCATCGACTGTTGTCTCTGCTTCAGCACCGCAAGCGGTACCGGTGCATCAAGTCTGACACCAACAGGATCCTGGACAGCTTCTATCCCGAAGCCATAAATAAGACTGCTAAACAGCTAACAGAATGGCTACATAGACTATCTGAGTTGACCCTTGTATTTGATTTTTGCACAATTACAGGACTCTACACACCCACGAACACTGACACAACAACACACACCTTACATGCACACGCATTTATACTGACTCTACACACTCACATGCAATCATAATTTACGCTGCTGCTCGTCTGTTTATTATATATCCCGATGCCCAGTAATGCTCAAATCAGTTTTGTTTTCAAATCCATTTTGGAATACTGACTGTCCAAACAGCAAGTTATAAGTGACCAAATCAGAATTGTGTGTGTTCAGACAGCAGTCATTCGCTGACATGGCTAATCTAGCCAAGTGTGTACGCAGTGGGGTAGACTGACTGGTGGTGGTACTCATGCTTCCCATCACTCAGAATTTATGTAGCAAGCTAAGGTGACAACAATACCTGTCATGGACTTTTCCCAGTTGCTTTGYATGTTCAAAATAATAGTGTAAGAACACTTTTAAAGCATCAAGATGATCCAACTTTAAAACAAGTCATTTTTGGCTAGCCACAGCAGTCAACTAGCTAGCTAGGTAGCTGTTTTGCCTTCTAGCACATTCACTCATTTGTTTGTGAACAATTAAAAAGGTACAATATGCAGAAATCGCTCCAGCATTTCCTGGTTACAAAAATTCTAATAGTTCGCATAATTTCAGTTTATGTGACAATGTGCAGGTAATCATTGTACCAACTAAACATCTGTGAAATATATTTTCACTAAACCAAAATATTGTATTTTCAACTGTTTGAAGCTGGTGTACAAAACTGGAAGTTTTTTTCTAAAACTTAAGAACGGGAAACATAGAAATAGACCACATTGAACATATCTACCTCATCTTCGACTTGCTTTCAAAATGAGGATGACAGATCTATAACTCACATTTCTATTTGAATTTGGTCATGTTGCCGAAGAAGTTACATATTGCAGCTTTAACAGGCTAGTTAGCTGCCGTAGCTACCACAAGTTATTGTCAAACTGTCAGAGTAGTTTGCAAGCAACAAGATATGCCAAATAACAGTCTAAAAACCCTTAAAAGGCTATGGCTTGAAATATCTGATTCCATATGCTTTTTGGCTGTTTAGACTGCAGGAAAAAGAAGAGATCGGAATCGGATATGCAAAGACAATAGGATTAGAGTCACTTCAAACTGTCAATGTCAACAATGTTATAGTTTTAGTGCTAGAGCATGGCTCTCCAACCCTGTTCCTGGCGAGCTACCATCCTGTAGGTTTTGTTCCAACCCTATTTTAGCGCAGCTGATTCTAATAATTAGCTAGTTGCTAAGCTGAATCAGGTTTGTTACAACTGTGGTTGGTGTAAAAAACCTACAGGAGGGTAGCTCTCCAGGAACAGGGTTGGAGAGCCCTGTACAAGAGCAAGAGCAAAATTGTCCACCCCTTTAGGTCTCCTGGACCAGGATTGGGAAACAGTGTACTAAGCCATTTGAACAATAACAGTCAGATATGCTCTGCCGATAAACACGCTAAAATAATGTACAGTAACGCTCTGTATGGTTTACCTGAATGTCATGAAGTGCTGTAGTAAGTGGTTGTTAGGACAGTGCGTGACCTAAGAGCTCACCTCACTAAGCTGTACAATACCAGAGCTTAGGATGTGGAGAAGCTGAGAAAAGCATTTTGGCAGCAACATGTGGTACATAACCAGAACAGCAAGGACAGAGTTCTGGCAGCGCTAGGCTCATGCTGTCGCTAGAATAAGGCCTCTGACTCCATCACAACAGCAGTGATATGGGGGACTTTCAGAAGCTATTCTGAATGTTAAAAGAGACTATTGTAAGAGACAAGCACCAGTTTAAGGTTCCACCAAGTCGAGACACAGAAACACGATTACCCCTGTACAATTTCAGAAGCCTCCCTACTTCTTCAATTGATTATTCAATTTATTCGACATGGACAATGAACATGAATCAATACTTCTAAATGTGCCCCCAAAAATATATATTTTCCCTCTGCATCCAATCACTAACTAGATCGAGAGAGGAGCACCGTGCACTTCACAATAAAAACAACCCGGTAACAAGGGGTCCTACCTGTAGGATTTAAGCAGGCGTTTTCTCTTGGTCCCATGGCCCAAGACCTGGCCGGGAGGCACAGGATTCCAGGTGCACAGTCCAGAGGTCCCGAATGTGTGGTCCAGAGGGTCCATGACAGACCTCACAGAAGGGGACTGGAAGCGACACAGCAGAGGGAGGCTGACTGTGTGTCAGCATAAAATGCTGCTGCAACTCTGTTGTACTTCCTGGAGATGCTTGCAAGACACTCCAAGCTCTCTTCATTACCTCTCACTTTCATTCTTGCTCTCTCTCTCTCTCCAACCAGACACTCCTCCATTTGTCTCTGGTGCAAAAGGGCCAGTTCCCCTCCTCCCTTTATAAGCCTATTAGTGAATGTGCTCTCTGCAGGGCTTGCCTAGGCCTCTGTCATGCAATGTGGTAGCAGCAGAGTATACAGTAGTAAACTAGGCTGTGCTGTTGTACAGTTTTGCATGATAACAAACTAGCATCCAGGTTACTGCACTAATCTAATGAAATAGAAACTAACTTCTTCTAACTCAGTTTTCTTTTATGGACACTTAAATTAGATGAGTTCCATTGCAGTCAGTCACAGTGTGTTCAAACTGTGTTCAAAGTTCATACACAGTGTTTTGCCAACTTTTACTGACACCAGCCATATTCAATGTGTGTTGAGCGTTCGTAAATTCATCAGTTATTCTGCTCTCTAGCACACTCAGATGAGAGCAGAAGGCCAGACTGAATGTACGAATGCACCCGAAATGGTTACTTGCATTGTCACGTTCTGACCTTAGTTCCTTTTTTATGTCTTTGTTTTAGTTTGGTCAGGGCGTGAGTTGGGGTGGGAATTCTATGTTGTTTTTCTATGTTTTGTTCTAGTTATATTTCTATGTGTTTGGCCTAGTATGGTTCTCAATCAGAGGCAGGTGTCAATCGTTGTCTCTGATTGAGAATCATACTTAGGTAACCTGTTTTCCCACCAAGGGTTGTGGGTAGTTATTTTCTGTTTAGTGTTTTTGTTTGCACCTTACAGAACTGTTTGTTTGTCGGTTTGTTGTTTTTGTTCAGTATTCATTCTTTATTAAATTATTATGAATARGTACTACGCTGCACTTTGGTCCTCTTCTCCTTCCACCAACGACAACCGTTACATGCATAGTGGAGTCTTTTGTTAAGACATCTAGCTAAACAATGAACCATAATCCCAACCCATGACGTTACTACCCTGCATGAATCTGCTGGTAGCTACCCAACCAGGTTCAATGTTAGCTAGCTAACATTAGGCTATAACTAGCCAAGCAAATGCCATTTGAAATGGCTCTGAACGAAAAATAAGATCATACACGTAACGTTAGCTAGCAAGACAGCCAGCTAACGTTAGCTAGCTAGGTAACAGTACACTTTAACTTGAAATGAAAAGACTATGTCAAAATTAGAAACATGTAATATCTGAAAATGTAGCTAGCTAGACTATCTTACCCGTGGACTGAAATCGGAGTAGATAGCCAGAGTGAATTTACCAGCTACCGACCTCCACGACGTTGGGAGTCCAGGAAGGACCTGACGGCATAGGCGGGGGTCCTATTGATGTCCAGGGGAGGCGGAGGGGTGTAGTGGGGGACGGCACCAGCCAAGGGACCAGGAACCCCCGGCCTGAGWAGGGAAACATGAAAAGACGTTGAGATCCGGTAGTAGATGGGGAGTTGTAATCGATATGTTACCTTATTGACTCTCCAGAGGACCTTGAAGGGCCCCACAAATTGGGGGCTCAGCTTCCGCAAGGGTAGGCGGAGCGGGAGTTCCTGGTTAAGAGGCAGACGTTATCACCAGGATGGAACACAGGAGCTGCTGTGGCGGTCCGCCTGCTCCTTCTTGCAGTGGACGGCACTTTGGAGCCTTAAATGGGCAGCGTTCCAAACCTTCTCTGCACGCCGGAACCACTAGTCCACTGCAGGTGCTTCGGTCTGGCTCGGGATCCATGGGGCCAGGGCAGACTGATATCCCAGGACGCACTGGAAGGGAGTCAGCCTGGTGGAGGAGTGACAAAGTGAGTTCTGGGCATTCTCCGCCCAGGGAAGGAACCAGGCCCACTCCCCTGCCGGTCCTGGCAGTGACTCTTAAGAACCTTACACAGCTCCTAGTTGGTCTTCTCCACCTACTCATTGGACTGAGGCTGGTACCTGGATGTGAGGCTGGCCGACGCACCCAGCTTCTCCATGAAGGCTCGCCATACCCGCGACGTGAATTGGGGGCCACGTTCGGAGACAAAGACCTGCTGGAACAGTGCCTCAGCGACCCGGAGAGCGGTAGGGAGACGAGAGAGGGCTAAAATGGCACGATTTGGAGAATATGTCCACAACAACCATAACAGTGGTGAAACCATCAGGCGCGTGAAGATCAGTAACGAAATCTATGGACAGATGGGACCAAGGCCACTGAGGCACGGGAAGGAGTTTCCCTGCTGAATCGTGTCGGGGAGATTTCGTTTGGGCACATACAGAGCAGGAGTTGACGTAGTGGGCGGAGTATGCCCAGCCTTCTGAAAGTATAATCTAGCAATGATTGGCTGAGATAATGGATGAGCTGGACATGCCAAGGGATGAGCTGGACATGCCGAGAGATGAGTTCAGATTGGTCTGCCATGTAGCAGGCTTCTGTCTATTACAGGAGCTGCTCCGTATCTGTAGATAATCCTTTCTACGGCGGCTTTTTTGAAAGATATCATGAAGAATTGCAAAAGTATTACTACTGCTCTCAACATTGCTGCCCTGAATTTAACATGTGCTATCGACAAAGATCAGTGGGAAAAAGTTGATGGACTACTTTCTGGAGGACGATCGTGCCATGCGGACTCAGAGAAGGAAATCCCTGATTTAGGTAAAAATATTTTTTTATTGAACTTTCCCATGACAGTGGTGGGAAATAAATGGTGATCAACAGTGTTGTTGTCACGGAAGAAGTTGGCCGAGTTTTTAAATCAGTGGAATGCCCAGTGGAAGCAGATTATGATTTCATATGRGGTGGGAGTCGAACACCGAAACCTGTTGTATAAAACACCTGTCTCCGGATTACATCTTCAAACCATTGCATCCATGACAGAGAGGGAAAAGTGTTCATTTTCAGATGTTATACATTTCTAATTTTGTCAGAAAGACGTTTTCATTGCAAGTTAAAGCATACTGTTAGCTAGCTAGCTGAAGTTAGTTGGCTGGCTCACTAGCTAACGTTACGTGTATGAGCTATGTCGTAATATTATTTGTATCTCGGACTGTAACTAGCAATACAAATGACTTTCTAACTAGCTAACATTGAACTTAGTTGGTTAGCTTTAGCTACCTACAGATTAATGCATGGTGCATGGTAGTATGGGTTGGGATTATGGGTCTAAACAAGACTCCATTATGAAAATAACCATTTCAGTGTAAACTTAAACTTAGATTTTATTTGATATATTTGGTGTTTACCAGTCACAGTAATGTGAAGAACATGACCTGCACCAAAGTTAGATTAGGATATAGGGCAAGGACTAGACAAAGTGTATGTTTACTACTACTTTTTGCTACTACTTTTACCACATGTATTCTTAATCTTTGGTTGTTTACTACACTACCTTACTCACTTAAGTTAGCACATGGCCTCACATGTGAATCCTTAAAGAGATGGGTAGGGCTAAGGCTTAAGAGGGTGTGAACAATGCTGAATTTGTGTAGACGAAGAGCTCTCCAGTAGGTGTACCAAAACATTCACTGGCCATTTTTTCAAAAGTTGGGTTACAAGTTCATCAACTTTCAAAGGCATTGTTCCTCAACGCAGTGTATGACATACCATTTTCTAGCTCAGAGTCTCTACTTTTATCCAATGTAAAAAACACAATTTCAAATGTTGCTACACAGGACCGAATCACGGTGGTGGGTCACATACAGTTGAAGTCAGAAGTTTACATACACCTTAGCCAAATACATTTAAACTCAGTTTTTCACAATTCCTGACATTTAATCCCAGTAAAGATGTTTTAGGTCAGTTAGGATTACCACTTTATTTGAAGAATGTGAAATGTCAGAAATAATAGTAGAGAATGATTTATTTCAGCTTTTATTTATTTCATCACATTCCCAGTGGGTCAGAAGTTTACATACACTCAATTTTATTTGGTAGCATTGCCTTTAAATTGTTTACCTTGGGTCAAACGTTTCAGGTAGCCTTCCACAAGCTTCCCACAATAAGTTGGGTGAAATTTGGCCCATTCCTCCTGACAGAGCTGGTGTAACTGAGTCAGGTTTGTAGGCCTCCTTGCTCGCAAACGCATTTTCAGTTCTGCCCACAAAGTTTCTATAGGATTGAGGTCAGTGCTTTGCAGAGGTGTGAACTCGAGTCACATGACTTGGACTCGAGTCACAAATATGATGACTTGCAACTTGACTTTGACTTTAACACCAATGACTCGTGCCTTGACTTGGACTTGAGCCTTTTGACTCGACCTGACTTGATACCCTCCCCAAGCCCAAATATAAAAAATTATGCCTTTTAAAAAAGTGTGCAGCGCATCAACTCTTCATTTCACTGATTACAGTTTGAATCGGATAGCAGCCAATCAAATTGTGCCAGCTGAGAAAAAGTTGTGCGCGGCAGTGCAGAGGAACGTTGGCGGGTGAATTCAGATGGAGCCCTTGGAAAGATGACACTACTTTCCCATTGTTCCTCAACTGTAGTGTATGATATACCATTTTCTAGCTCTGAGTCTCTACCCTTATCCACTGTAAAAAACACAATTTCTAAAATTTGCTACACAGAACGGATTTCAGGTGGTGGGTCACATTTAGTGAATGGTCAAGCTAAGGCTGTTGATATAGTCATGATATGAGGAAAAGTGGATAACACTTTACTTGGCGCCTAGTGTCATAATACTTTATGACAGTCATAAGCATGTTGTGATATGTCATAACAGCTGACATGACACATATATTGCGTTATTTTAAGGCTGGTTATGACACCAACCAGTGGAGACTGGTGACTTAAAAAATTGAGGAGGATGGAAGACGGTATAGGCGTGGAAAGCACAGAGACCACAAAGTGTGTTTCAAAAATCATCAAAGACGAATTATTTTAACCTAAAGCATTTAATGAAGACATTTATAGTACAATAGAATGGGAATGAGAGGGCTACTTACAGTGTTGGAAAGGGATCACAGCAGTGATTGAATGAGGGTATGATGCATGAGTTGAGGTGTTCAGAGGCTTGACCAGTGCAGGACAGGATTTTACTTGGAAGACAGAAAACAATAACACAAGACACTACACAGTTAGAAAAAAGAGCTAAGAATGAGTTAGTCCAAGCATGGAGTAAAATCTTTGATGTGTAATAATGTGATTGTGTATGTGATTGACTCTACATACAGTAATGAGAGAAAATTGATAGGGGTACTCACAGTGCTTGGAAGGGAAACACTCAATGTGCCAGTGGATGAGCGGGCACATGAGACGTCATGGCTTCAGTTCAATTCAGGAGAGAGATTACAATGCTAGTGGAGCGGTCACCACCTCTTAATCAGGGAACATGATGGGACTTTGCTGTAAATACAAATAGCAGATACATTCCATTACAGCTGCGCCATCATAGGTTTGGACAATGAGTTTCTCTATGAAGTCAAACTCAGACATCTCAAAATTCATAGTCAAACACAGATTGCGCATCTTGCCAACTTGACACATCAAAGTAGCCCAAGAAAGGTTCCTGAATAAAGTCCTGATCATCCACATACCTGACGATAACTGACAACTGCAAGCAGACTGGTGGCACCATAGGTCCCAGAGCGGTGGGGCAATTTTTACCCTATGGGGCCTGGAGTTTTTACTTATATGTTAACCTAACTGGGAAAAGTCTGAACCCTATAAAGTATGACAGTGATTAATCAGTTGTAAAAGGCTTTATATGGGCTATGATGGGACCAGTTATTCATAACCAAGTCACATGGTTTTACAAACCTCCTGAAATTATGAAAACCCTCTCAAACTGCAGCTACCTTATATTTGTTCATATAAATTATATTTAAACTAGATTAGGAGGGGGATTTATTCTACCCAGACACATAGACAACAACTGATAGACAATAGAACTCACAGGGCTGAACTTGCTTTATACATGTTTGCATCATGCAGGCCTATGCAACTGTAGGCCTTGTAAACAAACAAAAAAGTAATCTGCCATCATTATTATGTTGATTGATGAATTCCAGGTAATCATTTTGGATTAAAAACTCAGCCCAGCCTAATTTTGAATATAATCTAAATATGATCACATTTTCTCCTGACACACAAATGGACTATAAATACATAACGTTCCCAATTAGTTTAGCCTGACCAGATGGACAGGGCGCATAGGCTGTATGCAGCTGCTCTTATTAGTAGCCTACAGTTGATCAGATGGAAAAATAGTCTCGTTTTCATCCCATACAGCATGTCAGATTTCTAATGTTTAGGTGTAGCCMAGGCTGCTGCAACATTTATGTCATGACTTTTTGCTTGTGTTTGTCCAGAGTGATTATGTGTTATCATCTTTGCTAAATAAATACCGGAGGAAACTGCAAATCCTACTTGAGCGCATGCAAAAAAAATGTGCTGCGTCAACCTCTCTCTTTAATCTAACTTTAATGGATGATGCATAGAAGCTATCAAATCATTTGAATTGTTTTCGACATCCCAGGAAAGATGTTCAGCATGTAAAGAATCTTAACGTGCAATTACAGGCAGCTTCCTGATAGGCTCCCTGTTAACCAGCTATATATTTGATACCAGTTTGAATGCCCTCACCTTTTCATCCTTCTTCATGAAACTGATCTAAGGCAGAGGTTGACCCTCAATATTAATTTGCACCTTTTCCGTGTACCCCAGAGAATTGAAGGGGTTCTTCAACAAAAAAGTCCACAACATTGTCGGCAAGAACCCACATAATGCTCTGTGGCACAATCCCAATTCAACACAATAGGTTCATTCTCTGATCCTACATCTATGATTGGATGGACAACATGTCAATTCAAACTGCAAAAGCTTTGATTGGTTGGAGGACGTCCTCTGGAAGTGGTCATAATTACTATGTATGTCTATGTAAGGGGGTGAGGCCTACCAGCCTCCTAGGTTATGTAAGTCAATGTAGCCAGAGGAGGACGGAAGCTAGCTGTACTCTGTTACACCATGGTGCTAGCCCAGACAGTGCTGTTGAAGTTACGGTAGACCTTCATTGCAAACAGTGCATTTTAACCAATTATTTGGTGACATATGAATATATGTTGTATCTAAAAAAAGTACAACTAATGTTTCACTATTTTTATTTTTATGAAATTTCACCGAGGAGGATGGTCCTCCACTTTCTCCTCTGAGGAGCCTCCACTGGCACCAACATAAAAATATTTTTTATTTCCAGTGAGTGTATTTGATGGGTTTAGTTTCATTGAGCATTAATTTGTATTACTCTTTTTATTCACTTAGCTACTAACTTCCTTTAAAAAAAATGTATTTGCATAGTTGAGATTAACCTGCAAGTAAGCATTTTATTGCACTGCGTACTCCATGTATATGGAGTTTTTGAAGGGAAGGAAGAGAGCAGCCAGAAAGAGGGGGGAAATGATGGCTAGCTTTGTGGTTAGATTGTAAAACACATTGAAGACATAGGCCCTCAAATGTTATGCATTCTAAAAATGTCACATTAGCTGGTAGAAACAACAAAATAAGTCACGTATCTATGTGCAATCAAATTGCCATCAATAAAATGCAATTGTGTTAGTTGTCCGTAGCTTATCCCTGCCCATACCATAACCCCACCGCCACCATGGGGCAATCTATTCACAACGTTGACATKAGCAAACCGCTCGCCKACAAGACGCCGTACACGTTGTCTGCCATCTGCCAGATACAGTTGAAACCGGGATTCATCCGTGACGAGCACACTTCTCCAGTTTGCCAGTGGCCATCGAAGGTGAGCATTTGTCCACTGAAGTCGGTTACGACACAGAACTGCAATCAGGTCCAGACCCTGGTGAGGACGATGAGCACGCAGATGAGCTTCCCTGAGACGGTTTCTGACAGTTTGCGCAGAAATCCTTTGGTTGTGCAAATCCAGTTTCATCAGCTGTCCGGGTGGCTGATCTCAGACGATCCCGCAGGTGAAGAAGCCAGATGTAGATGTCCTGGGCTGGCGTGGTTACACGTGGCCTGCAGTTGTGCAGCGATGTTGGAGGTGGCTTATGGCAGAGAAATTAACATTAAATTCATTAAATTCCACCAGAGCAACAGCTCTGGAGGACATTCCTGCAGTCAGCATGCCAATTGCACACTTCCTCAACTTGAGACATCTTTGGTATTGTGTTGTCACAAAACTGCTAATGTTAGAGAGGCCTTGTGTAGAGCCCCACAGTGGAAGTGTCATAAAACCTAGCGGTCAAACGTTCCAATCGTTTTTCCACCATTCATTTRCCCCCATTGGGGATTTTAGAAACACTTAAAATAAGGGCAGTGTTTCATGTATACTTACCCTGCCGTGACATTTTGATAACCATGTAAATCTCTCTCGGACAAGGTGACTTTAATCAATATATTCAGCTCTATTTACTCTCAGATTCAAATATATAAATTAGCTTCAAAGTAGACATCATGCAAAAATACAAATCCCTGCAAGCTCCTGAAAGTCATCTCTAGTTGACACCTTTGCTAACAGGTATTGGGTCAATTCAAGACAGTTCACAGAATTGTCCATTTAAAGAAATGTTGTCAATTTACGAATTACTACATTTAGCTAACATCCAGAGATTCTTACCTTTGCCTTGATTCAGCAGTCTCGTCCAGATTATCATGGCATTTGTAGTTCTTTATGATAGCCACATTAGCAGCTAATCAGCATTTTATTTTGGAGTGGGTAAATACAGGCAAACATAATAAGTCACCTTTTCAGAAAGATTTACAGTTATGAAAACGTCACGCCAGGGTAAGCCTACACAAAATACAGCGCTTATTTTAAGTGTTTCTAAAAATGAATCACACTGTGGTACTCTATTTTCCCCAGCACAAGGTGCAACTGTGTAATGATCAAACCGTTTATTCAGCTTTTGCTATGCCACACGTTAAGTGGATGGATTATCTTCGCAAAGGAGAAATGTTCACCAACAGGGAGGTAAACAAATTTGTGCACAACATTGTGTGTATGGAACATTTCTGGGATCTTTTATTTCAGCTCATGAAACATGGGATCAACACTTTACATTCTTGTTCAGTTGATTTAAAACCTACAGCCATGCCTCCTAGTGATACGGTAACCACAGCTTTTATGCTTCCCTGGCCCATTGTCTCAAAAGGGTTGAGGAAGAGATGGATTCTGGGTCATAGGTTACTCCGTGGTAAAACCTGGCGACAACTCTTTGTTACCTGAGGGATATTTGGCACCAGAATTCTAGTACTGCGACATACGCACCAACAGGAAGACCATGTAGACCACTCCACATTACAAGTGAGTACAGTGACTGAGTTTAATTACTTTATAAACTATATAAAACAATTATCTTAAAAACCCATGCATTTTCAGTGTAAATACATTTTTGAAGTATAGAGGAAATCTATGTACAACAGTGTGAAATAAAACAGCATCTTCACTTGGGCTGTTCACGTGGCTGCATAGACCATTTGACATTATTGCCTATGTTAAAAAAATAAAAATAAAAATCTGTAAAAAGACTAGCTTATTTGAGATCTAACCGGCGCTTTAATTTGATAGACCCCTCTCCTGGTTTTCCATGACATTGTTGTAAAACGTGAGCCCTTTCACCTCGTCGATTCTGACACGTATTCACAACAGAGAATTAACACAAGAGAAACAGAAATAAACTAAGTCCCTCTAGAGGAATAATAGACTCGTGGAATAATTTCCCCAGTTTACCAAAGTTGCATTCTGAATAGCATTAATCATTAAAAGTAACTGTCTTACAAAAACAGAGTTGTTTTAAAACGGACAAAAAAAGCCTGAGTTGATGGGGAAAGGTAAGAGTTGTAATAACAAACCCCAGAAAGCCTGAGAGGAAATTGATTTACTATTTTTCTATATTTTACAGTAGTATAATTCGTGAAAAAGGGACATTCAGCTGARCVCCCCCCCCCCCAAAAAAAATAATRRAGHTTWTTTTARAMCKMARWMAAATTAAATAATTCAAGCATGATAAAAAAAAAAAAGATCAGCAGGGTGGGCACAAGAAACACTGTAAATGAGATCCTAACATCCACTCTTAACATGATTACGAGACAACTACATGTTACGTTACCTCTTGATTTAACACTTCTTTAAATAAGCTTTTAGAACCACATTAATTGTGAGGGGGGGGGGGGGAACAGTCAATAGCAGGATCCTGTGTTGTGGTTTGGTGAGATGTGGGGGCAGCACTCGAGGGTATCTGTGTCCATTTGAGTAAAAAGAAACAAAGCCATCCATTTCAGAAAAAATAAGAGAATAAACTATACTGTGACACCTATAGCACAGTGCAGCTTTCAACTCTTAAATACCAAAATATAACATTTCTCTGACATCCTAATCCCATCCCTGTCGTTCCTGGATGTGGTGCACTATTGGAGTGTGGGCACCACAGGAAAGCTGAGTCCACAGATACACAGTGAATAGTACAGCTTTGTTTTCCTCCACAGTCCCCATAAGGCATTTCCTGTGTTCAACGTGTGTCTATGGCTGATAATATCGACGCTATGTCTTTCGGCTGCTCCACATCTGCTCCGGCGTGCTCTTGTACTCGAAGGACGAACGGTGGCCCAGTGGCGAGCGTCCGTCGTAGGGTGAGCGCTGGTCGCGAGGTGAACGGGCCCCGTCGGCCGATGCCCGGTGGTCTATCTGCCAGTCTGAGTGGTAGGAGTCGCCTCGTGACGACGAATTGTGTTCTGAGCACGAGCGGTGTTTGGAATAAGAGTGGTGGTGCTCCTTGCTGTCCATCCGTCTGTCTCGGCCTGACCTGTGCTCATCCACCTTCCTGTGCTCAGTGTCATTGTAGTGTCTGTCGGGGAGATGGATGGGGACACCATGAGCAAGACTGACCAGCACAGAAATCTAGTTACCTAGTTCTTTGATCCACAATGGGAACAATTTCTRAAGAAACAAGGCATTGAGTTGCACTAGATTCTAGAATGATAACGACTAAGAAATATCAGTAGAACAATAATCCAGTCAGTAAAATAAAATCAAGATGAAATAATGTCCCTAATTGCCTCTAACTTGAAATGAACCCTTTACTAGTATGACAAAAAAGGAAGCCTTTATAGACTATATAGGTGGTCTTACCTGCTGTCCTGCCGGTCTGACCGGTAGTGGTCTCGGTGGTCTTTGCCGTTGCTGAAGGACGAGTAGGGTCTCTTCCTGGAGTCCTCCTCGCTCCCGCCCTTCCTGCGGCAGGGGTCTGCGGATGTATGCCTGTCCCCGTTGTCACTGTCCTTGCTGCCGCTGTGCTCGTGGAAGCACTGAAAATGAAACAAGAATTGAAGAAACAGGAGGCTCAAATCAAACCGCAAAAAAAGAATTGGAGCTAGAAGCTGAAATATTGCCTAACGGTGCTAAGCTGAACGTACGAAGCCACTCAAGGAATGGGAAACAAAATCACATGATGGAATGAACGATTACCTGAATGCAATGTGAAGGTCTGAAGATACTTCAGGAAAGGTTACTCAAAGAAAAAAAGGTGCCCACCACCACTCAGGTTGTCACAGGTCTCCACAGCAGACAATCACACACCATGGCTGACCTGGGATCCTCATTGTTCACCACGTCTGTTCATACTGCATAGGGCCAGGGTCAAAGTAGTATGTTGCCACAAAGTGCTACCACCACATACCACCTGTTGTAAGACCAAAAGATAGACAGCTGCAACTTCCAACTAGAGGAGGAAGGCCTATCAACCCAGATCAAGGTGGAGCTGACATGGGCAATATTGTCACATTATGCAACACCAAAATGCTTTCACTGAAATGCTGGTAAGGTAGCAAAGGTTGTCCTCATCACCTCTTAGTGTATCAGTGTTTAAGGGTGACCCACTAGACGACAGGTTCTTTGTATGTGCCTTTGAACATGCTATTGAAAATAGGATTGAGAACAGCAAAGACAGGCTGTACTTTTTGGCATTTCACCATGGGGCAATCCAGAGATCTAGTCTGCATTTGCCAATATATGGAGGGTGAGAGTATGCAGAGGCCAATAGGCTTCTGAAAAAACAGTTGCCACAGTTTACATTGAGAAGGCTCTAAGCTGGTCCACCAATCAAGGTTGAAGATTCCGCAACACTATCGATAATGTTCAACATATGAAGGAAATGGACATCCCATCAAATATTTATATTTTATATTTAACTTTGTTTAACGAGGCAAGTCAGAACAAATTCTTATTTACAATGACGGCCTACCCAGACCAAATACTAACCCAGAAGACGCTGGGACAATTGTGTGCCGCCCTACGGGACTCCCAACCACGGCCGGTTGTGATATCCCTGGAATCGAACCAGGGTCTGTAGTGACGCCTCTAGCACTGAGATGCAGTGCCTTAGACCGCTGCGCCACTCGGGAGCCATAGTCTCAAAGCTGCCATAAAAGCTGAAAGAAAAATGTAGAGGGGCGGCTTATGACCTACAGGTGAGAAATGGAAGGAGAGCCAGGTTTGCTGATCTGGTTACCTTTGTTGGTCGCAAAGCCAGGATAGCATGGCATCCTGTGTTTGTAAACCTAACGGAAACCCCCATCACAACAGTGAGGGGAGGTTCAGGACCTGTGAGTAGGCCAAGTGTTCTGAAAGTGGTTTAGGTTTTGCCACCAGCGTCACACCAGATGTGAAAACAGAAGAACCGGGGRTGGGAAATTCCTCTGGTGCGGCACTCAGGCAGTGTCCATTCTGTCAAAGAGAACACAGTCTAGGCACGTGCACAGAACTGAACAAGAAGTCACATCAACAGAAGTGGGTATTTTTGAAGAACACGGGTGTGTGTTGGTCCTCTGACCCCTGGACACATGAGCAAAGGATGCAAAGATTACCCTGTAAAGTGTGTTCATGTAAACATCCTACCATGTTGCACATCACCCACAAAGAGGTAAACAGCTGCAAAAGCAACGAAAACAGAGAGCAGAGTGTTCCCCGTGCATTTAAAAAAAAAAAAATGGGTTGAGATGCTGGCTGTCACACTTGGGCCGGGGATCCTGATTGCATTCAAGTAAATCATGTCTGCGAGTGTGAACATTAAAAAAGTAACAGAACAGTGGAAACACGTCTTTCTAGATTTGGCCAGTACAGCTACGGAGAGGTTCTATACGCTGTGAAAACCACTGCGCTGGATTGTGAATGAGCCTCTGAAAAAGGGCACCTATGGGCAGTCTCTGGTAATGGCACGCAGAATCTTTGCTGGAAGAGCTGCTTCAGCAACAGGTTATTAAGCATGACTTCCCAGAGTGCCACCATGAGCAGCTTGAAATGTCAAGAGAAGACCATCTCTTCATGAAGCGTGTCTCTCAGTCAGCCAGGAATGAGGATGCAGAATTTCTTAACAACCGCTGTGTGGCAGTACAACCTTAAAAGGAAACTCAGCAAGAATCCTCAGTTCTGTGAGGACTACACCAAGTCCATGACAGACATCCTGGACAAAGGCTTTGCAGTGAAGGTGCCAAGAGACTCTCAGAATGACAGCAGCAAGAAAGTTTGGTATATTCCACACCACGGTGTATACCACCCCAAAAAGCACAAGCTGAGTTGATCCAAGGGTTGATCCAAGCGTTCTGACCTGACAACAGCAGTCAAGCACCCAAGCTAACTGGTTAACGTTGGCTAGCTTGCTAGCTACTTCCAGACACAAATGAGACAACAGCTCAGTCTGACCATTTTACTCACCCTAGCAGAGCTGGTTAGGCTGTTTTTATGTTATCCAGAGCATTGGTGACTGCAACTGTGCTCCTGGCAACAATTGAATTCAGCTTTTTTTGCCAACTGACATCGTTAGTAAATTCTTCAGCTATTCTGCGCTCTCAGAAAACTCAGACGAGAGTGCTCTGAAATTGGAGCAGATAGCCAGAGCGAATTTACCAGCTACGTCTATCGACAGTTGTCGCAGTGACATCATGAACATTCTATTGAAATGGTTACTTGCATAGTGGAGTCTTGTTTAGACATGTAGCTAGCTAAACAATTAACCATAATCCCAACTGCAGGGAGCTAACCAACCAGGTTCAATGTTAGCTAGCTAACATTAGGCTATAACAAGCAATGCAAATGGCTCTGAGATTCGAATAATAACAGCACAGATCATACATGTAACGTTAGCTAGCGAGCCAGCCAGCTAACGTTTGCTAGCTAGCTAACATTACACTTTAACTGGAAATGAAAACGACTTCAACAAAATTAGAAACGTGTAATATCTGAAAATATAGCTAGCTCTGTCACGGATGTCATGGTTGCCCTTAGTTTAAAGATATAATCCGGAGACAGGTGTTTTATACAACAGCCTTCTGTGTGTTGTCTTTTCGACTCCATCTGCATATTTGTAATCAAACGGCAGAATTTTCTCCATCTCCTTAGCTAGCATACTCTAATTGAACTGATTTCAAAACTCAGTCCTCCAGAAAGAGGAGCAACACTTGTGCAGTWKTACTACGTGATATCTTTTAAAAAAGCCACGTTAGAAAGGATTACCTACACATACTGACCAACTCATATTATAGATAGAAGCGTGCTACATAGCAGATCAATCCGAACTCATCTCTCGGCATGTCCAGCCCACTCATTATATCAGCCAATCATGGCTAGCGGGAAGGTTGCTCACTTTTTCTGTGGATAAACCAACTAGGCTCGGAATTTAACAATTTTAATCATATTTACAGATGGCAAACAAGTTTGTGATTTCAAGAAGGCATTTCTGACAAAAAAACATATTTAGATAAAAATAAAGTTTACGTTCATAACTCAATTACTGGTTGAAAACTGTTTTCTGCCCCTCCCAAAAGATAGAATTTGTAGATAATTGGCCCTCTTTCTGGGACTCACCCACAAACAGGACCAAGCCTGGCCTGCTGAGGAGTGACGGACTCTGTTAGCCAGCCTGCCAGCTTAGTGGAGTCTGCCACTAGCAGTCAGTGTAGTCAGCTCAGCTATCCCCATTGAGACCGTGTCTGTGTCTCGATCTAGGTTGGGGAAAACTAAACATGGCGGTGTTTGCCTTAGCAATCTCACTGGAATAAAGACCTCCTTCATTCCTGTCATTATTGAAAGAGATTGTGTTCTCAAAATAGGGATACTTAATATTAGATCCCTCACTTCCAAGGCAGTTATAGTCAATGAACTAATCACTGATCATAATCTTGATGTGATTGGCCTGACATGAAACATGGCCTAAGCCTGATTGAATTTACTGTGTTAAATGAGGCCTCACCTCCTGAATAAACTAGTGACCATATCCCCCGCACATCCCGCAAAGGCGGAGGTGTTGCTTACATTTATGATAGCAAATTTCAATTTACAAAAAAACCCAACTATGTTTCAGATTTTGAGCTTCTCGTCATGAAATCTATGCAGCGTACTCAATTACTTTTTATAGCTACTGTTTACAGGCCTCCTGGGCCATATACAGCGTTCCTCACTGAGTTCAATGAATTACTATCGGACTTGGCAGATAATATTCACATTTTTGGTGACTTTAATATTCAAAAGGAAAAGTCCACAGAGCCACTCCAAAAGGCTTTTGGAGCCATCATCGACTCAGTGGGTTTTGTCCAACATGTCTCCAGACCTACTCACTGCCACAGTCATATTCTGGACCTAGTTTTGTCCCGTGGAATAAATGTTGTGGACCTTGATGTTTTTCCTCATAATCCTGGACTYTCGGACCACCATTTCATTACGTTTGCAATCGCAACAAATAATCTGCTCAGACACCAACCAAGGATCATCAAAAACTGTGATAAATTCTCGGACAACCTAAAAGATTCGTAGATGCCCTTCCAGACTCCCTCCACCTACCAAAAGGACGTTAGACTACAAAAATCAGTTAACCACCTAATTGAGGAACTCTCAATTTAACCTTGCGTAATACCCTAGATGCAGTTGCACCCCTAAAAACATTTGTCATAAGAAACTAGCTCCCTGGTATTCAGAAAATACCCAAGCTCTGAAACAAGCTTCCAGAAAATTGGAACGGAAATCGCGCTACAGCAAACTACACCAAGTCTTCCAACTAGCTTGGAAAGACAGTACCGTGCAGTATCGAAGAGCCCTCACTGCTGCTCGATCATCCTTTTGTTCCAACTTAATTGAGGAAAATAAGAACAATCACCCCCAAAAAATGAATACTGTTGCAAAGCTAACTAAAAAGCAGCATTCCCCAAGAGAGGATGGCTTTCACTTCAGCAGTGACAAATTCATGAACTTCTTTGACGAAAAGATCATGATCATTATAAAGCAAATTACGGACACCTCTTTAGTTCTGCGTATTCCTCCAAAGCTCAGTTGTCCTGAATCTGCACAACACTGCCAGGACCTAGGATCAAGGGAGACACTCAAGTTTTTTCATCCTATATCTCTTGACACATTCATGAAAATAATCATGGTGTCTAAACCTTCAAGCTGCATACTGGACCCTATTCCACTGTCACGATGTGCACAACTGGATGTAAGTCAGGTGCAACTTGAAGGTAAGTCAGGTGCAGGAGAGCAGAGATGGGTGATAACAGGCGCACTTCATTCATGCCCAAGGAAAACAGAGATAACGCCCAAAGTACACAAACGGTACAATAAACAAAACACACGGGTCAAACACATACCCGGCGCAAACCAGCCTGATGCGAACCACACGTAACAAACAAACAATTCCACACACAGACATGGAGGGGAACAGAGGGTAAAATACATTAGTCAGATGAGGGAATGTGAACCAGGTGTGGAAAACCAAGACAAAACAAATGGAAAATGAAAAGTGGAGCAGGGATGGCTAGAAGACCGGTGACGTCGACCGCCAAACGCCGCCCGAACAAGGAGAGGGACCGACTTCGGTGGAAGTCGTGACACCAACTAGACTACTGAAAGAGCTGCTTCCTGTGCTTGGCCCTCCTATGTTGAACATAATAAACGGCACTATATCCACCGGATGTGTACCAAACTCACTAAAAGTGGCAGTAATAAAGCCTCTCTTGAAAAAGCCAAACCTTGACCCAGAAAATATTAAAAAACTTAATCAGCCAATATCGAATCTTCCATTCCTCTCAATCATTTTAGAAAAAGCTGTTGCGCAGCAACTCACTGCCTTCCTGAAGACAAACAATGTATACGAAACGCTTCAGTCTGGTTTTAGACCCCATCATAGTACTGAGACTGCACTTGTGAAGGTGGTAAATTACCTTTTATTGGCGTCAGACCTTATTGCTGCTTTTGATACCATCGATCACCATTATTTTGGAAAACACAAATTGGTCTACACGGAAAAGTTCTGGCCTAGTTTAGATCTTATCTGTTGGAAAGATATCAGTTTGTCTCTGTAGATGGTTTGTCCTCTGACAAATCAACTGTACATTTCGGTGTTCCTCAAGGCTCCGTTTTAGGACCACTATTGTTTTCACTATATATATTTTACATCTTGGTGATGTCATTCGGAAACATAATGTTAACTTTCACTGCTATGCGGACGACACACAGCTGTACATTTCGATGAAACATGGCGAAGCCCCAAAATTGCCCTCCCTGGAAGCCTGTGTTTCAGACATAAGGAAGTGGATGGCGGCAAATTTTTACTTTAAACTCGGACAAAAKAGAGATGCTAGATCTAGGTCCTAAGAAACAAAGAGATCTTCTGTTGAGATCTTTCTCCGATCTCAGCATTCAAAACTTTGTGGATGGGGCCTCCCAAGTGGCGCAGCGGTCTAAGACACTGCATCACAGTACAAACTAATGGACTATTGAACTTAGCCTCCCTCTGTTCTGAAAGTTGTAACTGTTTTGATCCCATGAGAACAATCAGGAGCTGGAAAGTTGGAGCCAAATTCCCTTACTTTCAGTCTCACTATAAAATGTTTAGCCTAATTCGAATCAGGAAATATTGACTTATTGAATATAAGTATAAATATTGCATTATTAATTATGGAGTATGGTTGATGAGCTCATGTTTTTTTGTTTTCTATTATGGATATTATGGCTACTTAAAAGCAAAATGGAGCCTATCCTGCCCCCCCCCCCCCAGGCCTCAAGTGTGGCAGTACCATACAGTTTTTGACTGCTAATAATTGGAATTTAGAAAGTTGCTAATAGTCTATACCCTTTTGTTTACATCTGATCGCTTTGGCTTTGATCACAGATGGAACATAGCCTATGAAATCACCTTTGTTTGGAAAATACATTTGTTTGTTGGTTTTTATACTGTTGAAGCTTTTGATTCTCCTTTTCTGATTGCTTTTAAAGAGCGTCTGACCGCAGCATCACATAGCTGTAGCCTCGAGGCAAGTTTTGAATTGGATTATAAATTGTCTTTATACCCAGTGTAATGAAACGTTACAAAACTTAATCAGTAAATTAACATTCAGTTAGTTTGCCAATGCCATTCCTGTCCAATTTCCCTAGGGATGTAATGACGTTGTTGTTTGTATTAATAAACCGGGGAGTTTGGATCCAGCTGTGTGTATATCAGAAAATATACCAAAGGTATGACAAAAATGAATGTCAATATCATGTATTTCAGAGAGGGCTTGATCTCAATCTGCTAACTGATTTGAAATCTGATTTGAAATCAAATCTTTGAACGTGCACTTACAGTACCAGTCAAAAGTTGACACACCTACTCATTCAATGTTTCTGTATTTTTACTATTTTCTACATTGTAGAAAACTATGAAATAACACATATGGAATCATGTAGTAACCAAAAAAGTGTTAACCAAATCAAAATATATTTTTTATTTGAGATTCTTCAAAGTAGCCACCTCTGCCTTTGCACACTAGCATTCTCTCAACCAGCTTCACCTGGAATGCTTTTTTAATAATGAAGACATCAAAACTATGAAATAACACATTTTTTATTAGAATCCCCATTAGCTGTTGTTAATAAAGCAGCTACTCTTCCTGGGTTCCACAATACAAGTTCACGATATACTGTACCAGTCGAAAGTTGAGACCCCTACTAATTCCAGGGTTATTCTTAAATTTTGACTATTTTCTATATTGTAGAATAATCAAAATATATTTCAAAAGTAGCCACCCTTTGCCTTGATGACAGCGTTGCACACTCTTGACATTCTCTCAACCTGCTTCAAATGGAATACTTTTCCAACAGTCTTGAAGGAGTTCCCACATAGCGGGTTTAAAGATTGTTTCCTGAAATTCCATACATTTTGCCAATGGGCTAAAAAACCTAGCTAAAAACATTAGCTGACATGGGCTAGTTGATCTGGACATTTCTGACAAGTTATAAATAGCTCTAAGGTCTGCAATGACTGACATGAGGAAAACTGCACTTCCCAATTGTGCATTCTACCATTACAGCTTTCAAGAGCTACTTACCTTGCAGTCTCTGGAGGGAATGGACTTGGACTGGTTTCTGCGCATGTAGCCATCTATGCTTTTCTGGTACTTTCTGGAGATGAGGGCTCCGTCCTCCCAGCTGSACTCAGAGTACGGTAGGCCCTGACATTTGCAAAGGTAGTCGGAGAAACCTGCCGTCGACTTCTGATTCGAATGCCCTGGGTGACATCAAATCAAAGTACATGTTAAAAGTGCAATTCCCAATCAAAACAAAATGTTTTGACGATACTTTAAGAACGTTGTTTATAGAACGACCACAATATTTTAAATCTGCCCGATACATCTCAATTCTACACCCGAGTCCCAAACTGTTTACAACGAAAGGAACACTCAGCAGTAGGACATCGCACCAATTATCCTCTCCACCAGCTGATATTGTGTAAATTGTCCATGAGCTCCTGTTGACAGTTTAAGTATTCCACATCCTCTGGTGAAGAACATTTCATCCTGGGGAGAAGAACAAAATATGGTGAGAAAGCATACCTAGGTCAAACTCTTATCCCGAACACACAAAAATGCAGGCCTATCACCACTGGACAGTTGACTTCTGATGTTTTTTTTAACCTTTTTCAATATTGATTGTTTTCTTTTTGCGTGACTGTGTATACGCTGCTGATTGACAAACCAATTTCCTATCGCGGGTTAATTAAGCATTTCTTATTTTACCATTTCCGCTTGTCCGATTCCTTCTTGAAGTTGTCCAGTTTCTTCATACCCGTGACGTTCTGCAGCTTGAGTGTCTCCTCCGTCTCCCAGGTGTTGTGGATGTGGGACCAGCCTTTCCACTTCATCAGGTACTGCTGGTCAGCCGCCTCCTTGTTGGCAGCATTGAAGTTGGCGTTGGGGTTTCCATCTGCCTCCACTGCGTACACTGTGGTCGTGCCTCCCGTCGCTTTGGGGGGAAAATAACAAGTGTCAGTACAAGTATGGGAACGGGTAGGGTTCGAATTATAAATTCACAACACCTATGTGCCCACGTTAATCTTTGTATGGTTATGGGGGGGTGCCCTGACTTGTTATGGAGTGCATGGGCATATCATCAGAAAGGACTGTTATATTCATATATTCTTATGAGGTGACCTTGATTTGTTATGGTGGTGCCCGGCCTCGCCAACACCCCTGTAATTTGAACCCGGGTTCCACAATCCATAGCTTTGTCCCTTACCTCCTCTCCTCCCTATCCGCGTCTCCATCACTTGCTCCAGGGTCTCAAACTCGTCCATATCCGGCAGGGGTACGTCCTCCCCGCACACCTCCACCAGGTCGTCGTAGTCTGTCTTCGCCTCGTCGTCCTCCTTGTAACTGACATTCTGCGTGGCCTGGCGCCTGGACCCCTGGATCGATGTCGATTTCATGCCATCGTCCAAGGACGAGCCCGCCGAGGGCTTTTTCCTCTGCACGTTGCTTTTCTTCCCGTTTCTGGTGTTGGCCCTGAAGAGAGAGCATGTTATGGTAAGTTCTGGCCGATTGTTTTGAGAATATGAGAGTTGTACAGTAGCAGACAGTGGTGCTCCAACATATGCACGCATTTGATTTGATAATGCATTGCAATCCGTCAGGGTTCTGGTCAATTGTTTCGGAGCATCCATTCTAAAAGGATTGGTTTGCATACAGAAATAGTTACCATGATGATACAAGTGCTAAATCAAACTGATCCATGAGAACAATGGACCTAATATGCATGACGTGATAAAGGACCTTACATAGAAAATGTACTATTTCCACATTGAAAGGGTGAAAAGGAGAAGTCTCAATGTGATGATATAAATAGTTATTATGTATTGGCATGAAACAGCTTTCGAAGGAAAAACCATACACTTACTTGGTTGGAGGCTTTCTACTTGTGACTTTGTGACTGGGGTCATAATTGTCTGACTCTTGGCTGTGCTCCTGTGCTGACGAGTCAAAGCCGGAACCCCTTCCGGAGCCTGATCCAGACCTGGAGGACAATCGGGAACCTGATCTAGAGACGGATGGAGGGAAGCATTATACCAATGAACAGTCAGTCTGCAGTGTGTTTGATACTACCACTGAATTATGTCGGGAGCACAACTAACTTTATTCTCTTTCCACTTGAGTCGTCATCTGAATTGTCACTGCTGGACGAATCTTGAAAAACATCAATAGAAGAACAATTATATACACACACAAACAATTCCCAAATAACAAGTATTGTGCTGGCCTACTTTGGTGAAATATTGTGCGTTATAACCTATACTAGCACAAAATAGTGAGTTTACCCAATCAATGAGAACCATCAAATGAATGAATGACTGAGAGATTACTACCACCAAACACCAAGCTATTAAACTGAGGGACATTTTATTCCAACTTTTAGATGAAACATTTTAGATGAAAAATCTCAAATTTTTACAGAGTTTGAGCCCTAGAAATTGGAATACTGTAACGGCCGTCGTCGGAATAAGATTAAAACCAAAACGCAGCGTGGTAAGTGTTTGTCATGTTTAATCGAAACTGAACACTAAAAAGCAAAAACAACAAAGCGACAACCGAAACAGCTCCGTCAGGTGCACCACACACTAAACAGAAATTAACAACCCACAAACACAGGTGGGAACAGGCTACCTAAGTATGGTTCTCAATCAGAGACAACGATTGACAGCTGCCTCTGATTGGGAACCATACCCGGCCAAACAAATAGAAACACAAAAACATAGAAAAAAGAACATAGACTGCCCATCCTAGTCACACCCTGGCCTAACCAAAATAGAGAATAAAAAGCCTCTCTATAGCCAGGGCGTGACAAATACACCTTTGGCAACAAACAGTGATGTAAGTACAGGGCTGGGAATTCAGGGTTGCATGCATTCAGAGCTACATTTTCAATCTCCAAAACAGAAAATAATGTCTATTTGTATTTAATCCTTCACAATCTTCCCAACGTCTGACATGTCACACTTGTTATCAACTAGCATTCGGTTTCCAAGCAGAGGCAAGAATGTCAAAGCCTTCCCTCTCTGTCTCGAGTGAGCCCTGCCTCAGTACAGTTTGGATAATCGCGCAAGACCTGCAGAGTTGAACATCGGCACACGCATTCSACAATCACAGCATAAAAGTTGATTTTCAGTCTTTTTCTTTTCAATATTAGACATCCTACACAGCAATGTCATTATCAGCAAAGGTTTACGTAGGCCTACGCCTACACTATACAGTTGTTTGCTTGTCAAGAGAAATTATTTACACAAATCATTTGGATAAAAAATATTTAAAAAATGTTTTAACAATATTGTAATAATGCTATTCTGGAGTCTATATAATTGCATAAAAAAACAGATGAATTCCCGAACCTGTTAAAGAGCTATGTAGTTTATTTATAAGTAGAATATCAACTGTGGCAAGAGCGTACAACTCCTCATACAACTGATTGCTGCATGAAAATAAATGTGTTCTAATAAGCCCAGTCACTGCGCAACATTCTTCAAAGTAGCCACCCTTTGCCTTGATGACACCTTTGCAAACTCTTGGCATTCTCTCAACAAGCTTCATGGGGAATGCTTTTCCAAAAGTCCTGAAGGAGTTTCCACATATGCTGAGCACTTGTTGGCTGCTTTTCCTTCACTCTGCGGTCTAACTCATCCCAAACCATCTCTATTGGGTTGAGGTCGGGTGATTGTGGAGGCCAGGTCATCTGATGCAGCACTCTATCACTCTCTTTCTTGGTCAAATAGCCCTTACACAGCCTGGAGGTGTGTTTTGGTTCATTGTCCTGTAGAAAAACAAATGATAGTCCCACTGAGCACAAACCAGATGGGATGGCATATCGCTGCAGAATGCTGTGGTTGCCATACTGGTTAAGTGTGCCTTGAATTCTAAATAAAATCACTGAGAGTGTCACCAGCAAAGCATCCCCACACTATCACACATCCTCCTCCATGCCTCACGGTGGGAACCACACATGCGGATATCATCTGTTCACCTACTCTGCATCTCACAAAGACACGGCGGATGGAACCAAAAATCTCAAATTAGGGTTCATCAGATCAAAGGACAGATTTCCATGGTCTAATGTCCATTGCTCGTGTTTCTTGGCCCATGCAAGTCTCTTCTTATTGGTGTCCTTTAGTAGTGGTTTCTTTGCAGCAATTCGACCATGAAGGCCTGATTCACGCAGTCCCCTCTGAACAGTTGATGTTGAGATGTATCTGTTACTTGAACTCTGTGAAGCATTTATTTGCGCTGCAATCTGAGGTGCAGTTAACGCTAATGAACTTATCCTCTACAGCAGAGGTAACTCAGGGTCTTCCTTTCCTGTGGCGGTCCTCATGAGAGCCAGTTTCATCATAGCTTTTGATGGTTTTTGCAACAGCACTTGAAGAAACTTTCCAGGTGACAACSTCATGAAGCTGGTTGAGAGAATGCCAAGAGTGCAAAGCTGTATTCAAGGCAAAGGATGGCTACTTTAAAAACAATCTAAAATAAAACATATATTTTGATTTTGTTTAACACTTTTTAGGTTACTACATGATTCCATATGTGTTATTTCATAGTTTTGATGTGTTCACTATTATTCTTCAATGTAGAAAACAGTAAAAATAAAGAAACCCTTGAATGAGTAGGTGCCTGAACCTTTGACCGGTACTGTATTTATAAAAAAATTATCTTCAGATAGTCAGATTTACATACAGATAGGGCCTTTTTAAAACCCCTCTTAACCCTTACTATAACTAGCCCTGACTGCACCAAGCAGACAACGCCGCAAAATGAATAGGTAACATTCCAAAACATGTTCACTTAACTACACACTTMAATCTATAATTTAAAACTGCATGATAACTTTTTACTGAGGAATTTTAAAGGTGATTGATACGGCAAAAGACATTTCAAAATGTTCCATTCATCCTTATGGAACGACCCCTGAAATATAAAGACTTAGTAGTAGAGACATGTGCTTTGAATATGTCAACTTGGAACTTGTCCCAGAATGGTGTTTAAAGTAGCTTAATCCTCTCTTTCCAAGCATAAGACATGTTAACAAATTCTACTAATTACTGGTTCAAATCACCATACCACTTTGTGCAAAGTCAACTAAGCACTGCAGCCCAAGGCTTTGACCTACACTCTTCTCCTTTGCATGGTATTATCACTAAGTACAGTGTGCATGCAAAAGGATTTGCCTGTGGACTTACCGACTCAAATAGTCCTTTAAATGTCATTTCATGCAATAAATCACCTGAGACGAAGTGAACAAGGCCACAAATAGGTTACATCCTGAAACCTTTTCACTAAGCAACTATACACTTGCATCAGACACTTTTACTGTGGAGTTAAGCTTATTGAAATGGCCTTTTCAAATATTCCACTCATCCATATGGAACAACCCCCTGACCTGTGTAAAATATGAACACTTAGTAATAGAAACATGCTTTGGATATGTCAAGTGGGAACTAGTCCTGAAATGGTGTTTTAAAGTAGCTTAAAGCGACTCAGTAAGTGCCAAATAAAAATGTGTGATTTGTTTCTCAACTAAGATCTTAGATTTGACCTATTCAGTGCTTTGATGGAACAGCACTGGAAATACAAGTTAATTTTTTCCATTGTTTACATTTGCAGCCGATTTTCTCAGCAAGGCGGCGTGACAGTTTAGTTTACAGTTTACAACTAAACTGTCATTCTGCGGTAGTGGTGTTCATGATTATAGTCAATCCTGTTGGACTGTAACCAAAAATACTGCTAAGAGCACTTTATGGAATAAAACAATCAATTATCTAATGCAATTAGCCATTATTTTACACTTTGTACTAGAAAATAGCTAGTTTCTGCAGCTGTTCAGTATGTTCTGGCTGTTGGCTAGACAGCTAGCTAAGTTAGTTTTCTAGCTAATTGTTAGCTAGGCTTGTCGTAGTCACATGTTTGTTTTCATTAAATGTGTTAGCTAATTAGTCATGTTTGTCTTACTTCCACGACAGAAATCAGATCAGTGGTAATATAATATCCAATGACTATATAAATACAATGTGTTAGCTAGCTGTCAGTTATAGCTAGGTCTGACATACAGTATTTACAGCACATATTACCATCTAATTATTCTTTCACAGTATATTTTTCAGTTGCTGGCAGCACCCCTTAACCAGGTCAAATTTCTGGTACAGGTAAATGTACTTCTCGGCTAAGGTGATCCTGATTCTTGAATGATTGCTTTTAGGTGAATCTGCTGCCTGAACATGGCGCACACATGCCTACACAGAGAAGGAGAGCCAGGGGCAAAGGTCCATGGAGAATTGCTGAGAGCCAGTGGCCCATGTGGAAAGCAGGGCAAGAGAATCAAACAGGGCCAGTGGAGGGGGCAGAGGCAGAATCTGGGAAATATCCCTGGCTGACAGGGAGAGGATTGATCATTGTCATCAAGCTAGACGTGCACAGGTGGAGGTTTTTAAGCCGCATTACATCATGTCTGATTAGACTAGATTGTCAAGTAGGAAATGAAACCATTTGTATTCTTTTTTTACTCATTCACTTTAGGTCCATCTTGAACAGCTGTTGGAGAGAAAAAGCATGGTGTCTTGATGATGACGCTGGAGAACACCAGGAGCACTTTTTGATGTGGTCCATTTCATCCAGGCCAACAAGGGAGGTGGAGGTGCCTTTTGGTGCACCTGTGTCAGGTGTTGTGAAATGCCAACTGACATTGATAAGAAGTGCTGTGGTGGGGGGCCAACACCTGTATCAGTACAACGTCGCACATATACACTTACTGCCTGGAAACCTGAGGAACATCAGGGTCTATAGGGCAATTTATTAGTCACATGCGCCAAATACAAAAGGTGTAGACCTTACAGTGAAATGCTTACTTACAAGCCCCTAACCAACAATGCAGTTAAAGAAATAAAAGTAACAACAATAGTGAGACTATATACGGGGGGGGGTACCGTTAAAGTCAATGTACGGGGGCACCCGTTGGTAAAGTGACTATGCATAGATGATAGCAGAGGTGTGGGGAAGGGAGAGGCAATGCAAATGTTCTGGGTAGCCATTTGATTAGATGTTCAGGAGTCTTATGGCTTGGGGGTAGGAACAGGGAAAATACCGTTTGGAGTACAGGCATGCTGCCTACCAGCAGCTAATCTGTTGGCAGCAGTGTCACAGAATTGTTATTCCAAGATCCTGCATGTTGCGCATCAGAGACGCTGACTGACCTAAAGAAATCTGTCCATGTATTTAAAATGCTTAATTTAAAAAAAGGTTGAATATGGGGTAAGTGCAAAGATTTTCATATAGAACAAATCATTTGGACACAAGACAACATTCATGAGGTCAATTTAATGGTGGCTTGAGTAGAGGGGACTGTACAATAACATGAGGTTCTTTACATAAGCAAATGACATCTAATTAAGTAGAGTGGATTGTACAATAACACAATATAATGGTGGTTATTTGTAAGAAACAATAGGATTTTTGGGGGGGTATTCAGTATGTCTGCTTGCAGACATGGGGATTCCAGTCTATGTACAGTACCTGTCCAGATCCTGGGGAGAAAAATAAACATATAGAAACACCCTTTATGATCCTACCCAAAGACAGTTGTATTTTTTTCTCATCTCTCATACCTAGCCCCCGGCTGACATGTGGTGGTGGAACGTCAGGGGGAAGGCCAAGATACCTTGGGATACTTGCTACACAAGTCTTGATCTTTGGCATTCCTATGTTGGATGCCAACCTCTGTCTGACCACAACTGCTTGCAGCTCAGGGATGTAACTAGGGTTTTGGGGTCTTCACAAGCACTTAACATAATCTGTACCCTTTTAAAGTTTCTGTAGTAGTTGAGGATACAGAACAGAGAATGGCAAAAAGTCATTAGTATTACAATTTCAAGATGTTGCACTGAATAACCTCCGGCAGGTTCTGGTTGACCAGAGATGTATAGAATAGTCTGCATGCCCAGAACGGTCCCATGTTTCATGAGCTGAAATAAAAGATTGCAGTAATGCTACATACACACAAAAAGCTTATTTCTTTCAAATGCTGTGCACATCCCTGTTAGTAAGCATTTCAGCATGATCGGTGCACCTTGTGCTGAGGACAATAAAAGGCCACTAAAATGTGCAGTTTTGTCACATATCTCAAGTTTTGAGGGAGTGTGCAATTGTCATACTGACTCCAGGAATGTCCACCACAACTGTTGCCAGATAATTTAATGATAATTTCTCTACCAGAAGCCGCCTCCGTCGTTTTAGAGAATGCCCAGCTGGCCTCACGATCGCAGTCCAGGACCTCCACATCCTTGCTTTTTCACATGTGAGATCGTCAGAGACCAGCCACCCGGACAGCTGATAAAACTGTGGGTTCACGCAARAGAATAAGTTCTGCACAAACTGTCAGAAACCGTCTCAGGGAAGCTCATCTGCGTGTTCCGTTGTCCACGCAACTGTCTTGACCTGAATGCAGTTCGGCTTTGTAACCGACTTCATAGGACAAATGCTCACCTTCAATGGCCACTGGCACACTGGAAAAGCGTGCTCTTCATGGATGAACAGAGTACCCCGCAGTGGGGTTACGGTATGGGCAGGCATAAGCTACGGCCAACGAACACAATTGTATTTTACTGATGGCAATTTCAATGCACAGAGATAAAGTGACGAGATCCTGAGGCCCATTGCCATGCCATTCATCCGCCGCCATCACCTCATGTTTCAGCATAATGCATGGCCTATGTACACAACTCCTAGAAGACGAAAATGTCCCCGTCTTTCTATGGCCTGCATAGTTTTTTTTAAGGTATCTGTGACCAACAGATGCATATCTGTATTCCCAGTCCTGTTAAATCCATAGATTAGGGGCTAATTAATTTATTTCAATTGACAGATTTCCTTATATGAACAGTAACGCAGTAAACTCTGAAATTGTTGCATGTTGCGTGTATATATTTGTTTATATTTATATTTGTCGTTAATGTGCAAAGTTTTCGCAATTCCAAGAGCATAGTTCTCAGCTGTATGTATGTAGTGGGTCCATTCTGTCTTTCTGGCTCTTCATCTGTCCCCACCCCTTTCCATTGTCTACCAAGCCATCACATCATATCGGGTTTAGTCCACTAGGGACTTTTCATTGCATTATGTAGTAGTCAATGTGTAAACTATTCGGTGTGTGTGTTTATGCAATTATGTGTGATTAATTATTTATTTACTATCTAACTAAACCAATTTGTATATCGCTGATTCATCATTTATGCTAGGGTTCGTGCAGATATCCAAGGATTTTGCGACATTCAGAGTGAGACTGATAGAAGGTAAATAAGAATTAATGATTTGACTGTGACTGATGTAAGAGATATAAATATCTTTAGAGTTTAGTCGGGAGATAGTAACGAGTTAAATAACTTTTTCCGTGGTGCCACAGATTACTACTTAATTAATTGTTACGTGACTAATTTAATTGCGTAATAATTTAACGTGGTATGTAATTATTTTATAAAATAACAGTCAAAACACATTAATCACTGCACACTATACTCTTCTGTAAACTGGTGATCTCTGTATACCCGTCGCAAGACCCACTGGTTGATGCTTATTTATAAAACCCTCTTAGGCCTCACTCCCCCCTATCTGAGATATCTACTGCAGCTCTCATCCTCCACATACAACACCCGTTCTGCCAGTKACATTCTGTTAAAGGTCCCCAAAGCACACACATCCTTGGGTCGCTTGTCTTTTCAGTTCGCTGCAGTTAGCGACTGGAACAAGCTGCAAAAAACACTCAAACTGGACAGTTTTATCTCAATCTCTTCATTCAAAGACTCAATCATGAACACTCTTACTAACAGTTGTGGCTGCTTTGTGTGATGTATTGTTGTCTCTACCTTCTTGCCGTTTGTGCTGTTGTCTGTACCCAATAATGTTTGTACCCTGTTTTGTGCTGCTACCATGTTGTGCTGCTGCCATGTTGTGTTGCTACCATGTTGTTGTCATGTTGTGTTGCTACCATGCTGTGTTGTCATGTGTTGCTGCTATACTATGTTGTTGTCTTAGGTCTCCCTTTATGTAGTGGTGTGTTGTCTCTCTTGTCGTAATGTGTGTTTTGTCCTATATTTTTATTTTTAATCCCCTGTCCCCGCAGGAGGCCTTTTGGTAGGCCATCATTGTAAATAAGAATTTGTTCTTAACTGACTTGCCTGGTTAAATAAAATAAAAACAAATAAATGAGCTAGTGAGATTCTACTTCTTCGATGGGTTTTAACGGTGGTTGGCATCCAATGTTAATGGTGCATTACCGCCACCAGCTGGACAGGGTTTTGAATAAGAAATGACAAAAAAAACATTGCGGGAAAACAACATCATACAAAATTAAACACGTCAACTAACAAAACTTATCCCACTTCTTCAATCACAGTCCACTCCAAAATACATCCCTACATTGGCTCAGGTGCCTGTGATGCTGGGAACATTCACCGCTATGGCTATGAAATCACGAAGACCCCAAAAAATGTTAGCTGCAATGATTCCAATTTTCTTAGACTTCTTATGACCATTGAAATAAATTATTCAAAGTCCACCTTTGTAACATGTAGCATTTCACTATCCCTCGCTCGATGAGAAAACTTCACTGGTCGTGGTGGCTCTTCTACCATTGTTTCTTCCCAGCCACTCGTTCCTTCCAATCTTCTCACTGCCTCCAGATAGGAGACATGCTAAGCACCCCTTACTTTTGCCACCTCAGTCTCCTTGACCCTAACAAGGCACTCCAGGAATTCAGGTGCAAGTTCACCTCCACAGTTGCAGCATTTCACTTCATCTGGCATCTTCCCTTCTGCACACACTTGAAACATGACCAAATCTTTTACATTCATGACACTGAAGGTGCTTGTACACTAAAGCCTGTATAGGGTATCTCATGAATACTAACTTTATATAAGAAGGGAGACTCTTCATCAAAGAACAGTAGCATGGATGAAGCCCATTTATTTTCTCCATCTACTATACAGGRCAGTCGACGTGCACCAACCACTCCATCGAGGTCTTCAGTTATATCCTCTGCCTTTATTTCTTGCGCCACCTGAGAAATAACCCCCTTGACAGGCGCCCTGCTACAGAAATCCATACAGGAAACATTCCACTCCAATATCTTTTTAGTCTTAAAACACGCTTCTTCTGCTCCGCAGACACACAAAAAATCTAAATAAGACTAGTGCGATCCTATTGGCGCGTTCAAGCATTTATTTGCATATTTCTGTTAGGTAACGCCTACTCTGTGAAGTGCGCATGTGCGATCACTCAATTCGCCCTTGCACTCCATCTAAACAACACCATTTTTAAAAACTTTGACAAAAGGTAAAGTCTGCAAAATGCAGTTCACACGATTTGTTACAGATCCTAGTTTTGGAAACAGAAAACTGTATGGAAATCAAATGTTTCATTGATGAAAACATTTACAGAATGTCGGCTAAAATCCATCTCGCTCCATCTTCTCCTGCTGCCGGCTACTGGTCTTCCTCTCATCACCATATTTGGTAGTGAGTGGAAACGCCAACCGGATACGTCGCATTTATACATCRGGTGAAATATCTGGCTCATTGTTCTATTTGGTGTACAGCCTCACCCCATTCCATGGGTGCACATCCCATAGGTATCAGCCTACTCAGTGACACCTACAGATTACAATTCCAAAGAGGTTACAGAAATATTAGCATCATAGCTCTTATTGCAGGACTTTGACTGTGGGGAAATAACCTCCACAGTCAGTCTATTGTGTATTGACATTTATATTGGACTGTACAGCTTTACCTATGGAGTTTGCACCCATTAAATGGGGTATTAGCCTACTCAGTAACACCCACAAAACATAACTATGTAGAGTTTACACCAATAGTAGCCTCATAGCTCTTATTACAGGACTGTGAAATGAGCCACATTAGCACACCAGTCAACCTATTGTGTGTATTGAGCATTCATATTGGACTGTACAGCCTAACCTATAGAGTATGCACCCATGAAATGGGGTATCATTCAAATAACATAAACACAATAGCTTGAATAAGGAGCCAAGGCCCAACCTTTTAAAAGCATCAACAGGATCAACTGGCTAATAAGACAGGTATGTCAGTACCTTAACGCTTCATCAAACGCCAAGACAGATTTCTATAGCGTCTTTGTCTCGGCCGTCTTATTAGCCAGTTTCACCTCTTGATGATCCTAATTTGGCACCATTAAGGCAAGCGCATGCAGTAAGTCGGTCGTTATCACCTGTTGATGATCGAGCCCAGGCAAGCCTATGTGGAAGCAACATTTAATGTATCATTGGAAGCAAAAGTAGCCAAGAGCTAAAAAGTATTGAGACTTTTTTTTTTTCATCACATACATTTATTTGTTGTTGAAATTATATGGAAACGTTGATTCAACCAGTTTTTGCCCAGTGGGAAACTACATCCATCAAACCACATCCATTTATAGCATAGATACTCTGTACTATTTACAGACACCAGACATCAATAAATCACCATCTACCAACTCTCTAATCCCTTACCAGTCCTTGTAGAGTGCCCCCCCCCCCCCTTCCCCCAAAGGCCTAGACTTTTAGAGCTTGATGACATTTGGCAACAGTTACAACACACCTATCTGATCTAATTCAAAGGAGTTTGTCAATGACACACGTTTGTTCTACATTGTAAATGCTGTGTAGATTTTAAAAAGGCTATAGGAGGTCTCTTTGAAATGCTCGGCTATATAGAATTAATAATTACTGATAATTTATGAGGTAATGGAAATGTTGTCATAATTCATGCTTCCAACAGATTACAATCTTTCAATGAGAAACTCATTTTAATTAGATCAGATAGTTGTGTTGTAACTGTCACCAAATAATGACATTAACATATTTTGCAAAGAAGGTGAGTGTAGTGTGATTCCACTAGAAGGTCTCGAACCCAGGCCAATTACAAACGCCCTAATCAAATGAAATTGTATTTACATTTAACATTTAAGTCATTTAGCAGACGCTCTTATCCAGAGCGACTTACAAAATTGGAAAGTTCATACATATTCATCCTGGTCCCCCCGTGGGGAATGAACCCACAACCCTGGCGTTGCAAGCGCCATGCTCTACCAACTGAGCCACACGGGACCACATTTGTCACATGTGCCATGTTACCTTACCGTAAAATGCTTAATTACAAGCCCTTAACCAACAATGCAGTTCAATAAAGAGTTAAAGTATTTAATAAATAAACTAGTTATTTAAAAAAATATATAATCAAAAAGTAACACAAGAAAATTACATAACAATAACAAGGCAATCTACAGGGGTTACTGGTACCGAGTCAATGTGAAGGGGTATAGGTTAGTCAAGGTCATTTGTAAAGTGAGTATGCAGAGATAATAAACAGCGAGTAGCAGCAGTGTAAAAACAAAGGGGGGATGTCAATGTCAATAGTCCGGGTGGCCATTTGATTAATTGTTCAGCAGTCTTATGGCTTGAGGGTAGAAGCTGTTAAGGAGCCTTTTGGTCTTTGACTTGACACTCCGGTACTACTTGCCGTGCGGTAGCAGAGACAACCGTTTATGACTTGGGTGATTGGAGTCTTTGACAATTTTTTGGGCCTTCATATGACACCGTCTAGTAAACAGGTCATGGATGTCAGGAAGCTTGTCCCCAGTGATGTACTGGGCCGTTCGCACTGCCCTCTGTAGCGCCTTATGGTCAGATGCCGAGCAGTTGCGATACCAGGCAGTGATGCAACCGGTCAGGATGCTCTTGATGGAGCAGCTGTAGAACTTTTTGAGGATCTGGGGACCCATGCCAAATCTTTTCAGTCTCCTGGGGGAAAAGGTGTGGTCGTGCCCTCTTCACAACTGTATTGGTGTGTTTAGACCATGATAGTTTGTTGGTGATGTGGACACCAAGGAACTTAACTCTCGACCCGCTCCACTTCAGCCCCGTCGATGTTAATGGGGGCACGTTTGGCCCTTCTTTTCCTATAGTCCACGATCAGCTCSTTTGTCTTGGTCAKATTGAGGGAGAGGTTGTTGTCCTGGCACCACCCGGCCAGGTGTCTGACCTCCTCCCTATAGGCTGTCTCATTGTTGTCAGGGATAAGGCCTTCCATTGTTGTGTCGTCAGCAAACTTAATGATGGTGTTGGAGTCGTGCTTGGCCACGCAGTTGTGTATGAACAGGGAGAACAGGAGGGGACTAAGCACGCACCCCTGAAGGGCCCCAGTGTTGAGGATCAGCTTGTCAGATGTGTTGTTGCCTACCCTTACCACCTGGGGGCGGCCCATCTTGAAGTCCAGGATCCAGTTTCAGAGGGAGGTGTTTAGTCACAGAGTCCTTAGCTTAGTGATGAGCTTTGTGGGCACTATGGTGTTGAATGCTGAGCTGTAGTCAATGAACAGCATTCTCACATAGGTGTTTGTTTTGTCCAGGTGGGAAAGGGCAGTGTGGAGTGCGATTGAGATTGCGTCATCTGTGGATCTGTTGGGGCGGTATGCGAATTGGAGTGGATCTAGGGTTTCTGGCATGATGGTGTTGATGTYAGCCATAACCAGCCTTTCAAAGCCATTCATGGCTACCGACGTGAGTGCTATGGGGCAGTAATAATTTAGGCAGGTTACCTTCGCTTTCTTGGGCACAGTGACTAAAGTGGTCTGTTTGAAACATGTAGATATTACAGACTCAATCAGGCAGAGGTTGAAAATATCAGTGAAGACCCTTGCCAGTTGGTCCACACATGCTTTGAGTACATGTCCTGGTAATCCGTCTGGCCCCGCGGCTTTGTGAATGTTGACCTGTTTAAAGGTCTTGCTCACATCGGCTTTGGAGAGCCTGATCACACAGTCGTCCGGAACAGCAGGTGCTCTCATGCATGCTCTAGTGTTGCTTGCCTAGGAGTGAGCGTAAAAGGCATTTAGCTCATCTGGTAGGCTTGTGTCACTGGGCAGCTCGCGGCTAGGTTTCCCTTTGTAGTCCGTAATAGTTTTCAAGCCCTGCCACATCCGACGAGTGTCAGAACCGGTATAGTAGGATTCAATCTTAGTCCTGTATTGACGCTTTGCCTGTTTGATGGTTCATCTGAGGTCATACCAGGATTTCTTATAAGCGTCCGGATTAGTCTCCCGCTCCTTGAAAGCGGCAGCTCCGGCCTTTAGCTCGGTGCGGATGTTACCTGTAATCCATGGCTTCTGGTTGGGATATGTACGTACGGTCACTGTGGGGACGATGTCGTCGAAGCGCTTATTGATGAAGCCGGTGACTGAGGTGGTATACTCCTCAATGCCATTGGATTAATCCCGGAACATATTTCAGTCTGTGCTAACAAAACAGTCCTGTAGTGTAGCATCAGCGTCATCTGACCATTTCCGTATTGAGTGAGTCACTGGTACTGCCTGCTTAGTTTTTGCTTGCAAGCAGGAATCAGGAGGATAGAATTATTGTCCGATATGCCAAACGGAGGGCAAGGGAGAGCGTTGTATGCGTCTCTGTGTGTGGATTAAAGGTGGTCTAAAGTTTTTTTCCCTCTGGTTGCACATGTGACATGCTGGTAGGAATTAGGTAAAATGGATATAAGTTTGCCTGCATTAAAGTCCCTGGCCACTAGGAGCGCCACTTCTGGATGAGCATTTTCTTGTTTGCTTATGGCCTTATACAGCTCGTTGAGTGCGGTCTTAGTGCCAGCATCGGTTTGTGGTGGTAAATAGATTGCTACGAATAAGATAGATGAGAACTTTCTTGGTAGATAGTGTGGTCTACGGTTTATCATGTGGTATTCTATTTCAGACAAGCAATACCTTGAGACTTCTTTAATATTAGATGTCACGCACCAGCAGTTGTTGACAAATAGAAACACACCCCCGCCTCTCGTCTTACCAGACGTAGCTGCTCTGTCCTGCCGAAACACGGAGAAGCCAGCCAGCTTTATATTATTCGTCGTTGTTTATCCACATCTCGGTGAAACATAAGGTATTACATAAGATATTTCAGTTTTTTTATTACTGTCTGTGTCACGTTTCTGACCTTATTTACTTTGTTTTGTCATTATTTTGTTGGTCAGGGTCATGAGTTGGGTGGGTATTATCTATGTTGTCTGTTTCTATGTGGGGTTTTCTAGTTTGGCCTGATATGGTTCTCAATCAGAGACAGCTGTCATTCATTGTCTCTGATTGGGAACCATATTTAGGTAGCCTGTTTTCACTGTTGGTTTGTGGGTGTTTGTTTCCTGTGTCAGTGTTTGTGCCACACGGGACTGTTTTCGGTTAGATTCTCTTTGTTATTTTGTATTGTATCATGTTCAGTTGTTTCTATTAAAACATGGACACTTACCACGCTGCGTTTTGGTCCGATCCCTGCTACACCTCCTCTTCAGACGAAGAGGAGGAAATCTGCCGTTACAGTCTGAATAAGGGATATCTCTAGGACATGTGCTTATTGGGCCAGTATAGGGCCTGTCCTGTCCAGAAGAAAATGTCACGTTGTATAAATGATTGGAGGCAGGCGCAGGAATTCGTAATAGGGGGGTTTAATACTCCACCCAAAATATACAACATGCCATGAAAGAAACAGGGACGAAGTCCAAAACAAACACGTATACAAAAACACAGGGATGTAACCCAAACAAAAGAACGAGGTTAAACCTCTAATAAATACACAGGACGAGACCCGCAATACACTACACGGGGCGAGACCCGTAATAACAAATGCACAACAATACACTGGACGAGACCCGTAATAACACGTGCACAATACACGCAGCACAAAAGCCGAAAGAACAAAGCACAGGTACTCACAGACCAACGGACATGGGAACAATAACCGACAAGACAATGGTGAATAGAGGGCACATATATATATATACAATTGCTAATCAGGGGAATTGGAATCAGGTGTGCGTAATGAGACAGTTCAGTGACACCTAGAGGCCGGTGACGTAGACCTCCGGAACTGGTGCACGGAATGAGGGGGGGGGGGGGGGGGGGGGGGGGGGGGGGGGGGTGGCGTTTCTTTGGTGTCTAGAACATGATCTTGTGTTCTGAGGACATGGCAACCATGTTCTGTGTGTTTTTGGTGGGATGTTGATGGAATATTCTCCTAAACACAGATAACTGGACACATGAATGTTCTTGCATTTCTTCCTCTGTCCAGTGTCTGTGTACTTTTGCCAATCTTTATTATATTTTTATTGGCCAGTCTGAGATATGGCTTTTTCTCTGCCTTAAAGGCCATCTTTCCGGAGTTGCCTGTTCACTGTTAACGTTGGAACTGGTGTTTTGCGGGTACTATTTAATGAAGCTGCCAGTTGAGGACTTGTGAGGCGTCTGTTTCTCAAACTAGACACTCTAACGTACTTGTCCTCTTGCTCAGTTGTGCACCGGGGCCTCCCACTCTCTTTCTATTCTGGTTAGCGCCAGTTTGCATGTTCTGTGTATGGAGTAGTACACAGCGTTGTACAAGATCTTCAGTTTCTTGGCAATTTCTCGCATGGAATAGCCGTCATTTGTCAGAACAAGAATAGACTGACGAGTTTCATGAGAAAGTTCTTTGTTTCTAGCCATTTTGAGCCTGTAATCGAACCCACAAATGCTGAGGAAACCGAGAGACTGAAAACAGCTTCTATCTCAAGGCCATCAGACTGTTAAACTATGCACTTTTATGTTTACATACCCTACATTACTCATCTCATATGTATATACTGTACTCGATACCATCTACTGCATCTTGCCTATGCCGTTCTGTACCATCACTCATTAATATATCTTTATGTACATATTCTTTATCCCTTTACACTTGTGTGTATAAGGGAGTAGTTGTGGAATTGTTAGGTTAGATTACTCGTTGGTTATTACTGCATTGTCGGAACTAGAAGCACAAGCATTTCACTACACTCGCATTAACATCTGCTAACCATGTGTATGTGACAAATAAAATTTTGATTTGATTTGATGATCTAGATACTCAACTAGTCTAAAGAAGGCCAGTTTTATTGCTTCTTTAATCAGAACAACAGTTTTCAGCTGTGCTAACATAATTGCAAAAGGGTTTTCTAATGATCAATTAGCCTTTTAAAATGAAAAACTTGGATTAGCTAACACAACGTGCCATTGGAACACAGGAGTGATGGTTGCTGATAATGGGCCTCTGTACGCCTATGTAGATATTCCATAAAGAATCTGCCGTTTCCAGCTACAATAGTCATTTACAACATTAACAATGTCTACACTGTATTTCTGATCAATTTCATGTTATTTTAATGGACAAAAAATTAGCTTTTCTTTCAAAATGTCCTTTTCTTTCAAAAACAAGGACATTTCTAAGTGACCCCAAACTTTTGAACGGTAGTGTACATCAATTGAAGCTATTGCTTTAATGAATGAAGTAGTTCTCTTTTCAAAGGGAATTATGCAGAGATGTTGTTCAATGTCCAAAACTGCCTGCATAGGTTTCAGAACACAGTACCTTTAACACATTTGGGGAGTTAAATGACCATAAACATATAGAATGCCATAATATAGTTTCTTGACCAGTGGTAGTTGTTATGTCCTCTTTTTCTTAGTTTTAAATCCTCAGTCTAAAATAAGCTAACAATTATTATTATTACTGTGTTTCACATTTCAGGGAAGACCAAGATGCAGACAGTATCGAAGTAACAAAAGTTTATTTGTAGAACAGGGGGCAGGCAAAACGACAGATCAAGGGCAGGCATGGCGCTGGAAGAAATGGCAGCAGTTTTACGAGCGCCCAACCAATTGTGCTATTATGTGGGGGGTTTTCGCGTTATTTGTAACTTATTTTGTACATAATGTTTCTGCAACCGTATCTTACGGCAGAAAAGAGCTTCTGGATATCAGGACAGCGATCACTCACCTCGGATTAGATTTTTTCAACAACAAGCAAGACCCACATGATATTCTCCAAACACCCGGCAGGGCTGACATCCCAGTTATTCGCAAGAGGAAGCAACACAGGTACAGAGGACGAAGAGCCAGATGCCTCGTCAGGACCCGCAGAAGGCGAGTAGGAAAGCTGCCGTTACCGTCAATATTACTCGCCAACGTGCAATCATTGGAKAATAAATTAGATGAAGTACGATCACGAATATCCTACCAACGGGACATCAAAAACTGTAATATCCTATGTTTCACGGAATCYWGCCTGAATGACGACATGGATATTCAGCTAGCGGGATATACGCTGCACCGGCAGGATAGAACAGCACACTCTGGTAAGGCGAGGGGGGGGGCGGTCTGTGCATATTTGTAAACAACAGCTGGTGCACGAAATCTAAGGAAGTCTCTAGATTTTGCTCGCCTGAAGTAGAGTATATTGTGATAAATTGCAGGCCACACTACTTGCCTAGAGAGTTCTCAGCTATACTTTTCATGTCTGTTTATTTACCAACACAAACAGATGCTGGCACTAAGACCGCACTCAGTCAGCTGTATAAAGAAATCAACAAACAGGAAACCACTCACCCAGAGGCGGCGCTCCTAGTGGCCGGAGACTTTAATGCATGGAAACTTAAATCAGTTCTACCAAATCTCTATKAACATGTTAAATGTGCAACCAGAGGGAAAAAAATTCTAGATCACCTGTACTCCACACACAGAGACGCGTACAAAGCTCTCCCTCGCCCTCCATTTGGTAAATCCGACCACAACTCTATCCTCCTGATTCCTGCTTAAAAGCAAAAATTAAAGCAGGAAGCACCAGTGACTCGGGCTATAAAGAAGTGTTCAGATGAAGCGGATGCTAAACTACAGGACTGTTTTGCTATCACAGACTGGAACATGTTCCGGGATTCTTCCGATGATATTGAGGAAAACACCACATCAGTCACTGGCTTTATCAATAAGTGCATCGAGGACGTCGTTCCCACAGTGACTATACTTACATACCCCAACCAGAAGCCATGGATTACAGGCAACATTCGCACTGAGCTAAAGGGTAGAGCTGCCGCTTTCAAGGTGCGGGACTCTAACCCAGAAGCTGACAAGAAATCCTGCTATGCCCTGCYACGAACCATCAAACAGGCAAAGCGTCAATACAGGGTTAAGATTGAATCATACTACACCGGCTCTGACGCTCGTCGGATTAGGCAGGGCTTGCAAACTATTACAGACTACAAAGGGAAGCACAGCCGCGAGCTGCCCAGTGACACGAGCCTACCAGACGAGCTGAATCACTTCTATGCTCGCTTCGAGGCAAGCAACACTGAGGCATGCATGAGAGCATCAGCTGTTCCAGACGACTGTGTGATCACGCTCTCTGTAGCCGATGTGAGTAAGACCTTTAAACAGGTCAACATACACAAGGCTGCGGGGCCAGACGGATTACTAGGACGTGTGCTCCGGGCATGTGCTGACCAACTGGCAGATGTCTTCACTGACATTTTCAACATGTCCCTAATTGAGTTTGTAATACCAACATGTTTCAAGCAGACCACCATAGTCCCTGTGCCCAAGAACACTAAGGCAACCTACCTAAATGACTACAGACCCGTAGCACTCACGTCCATAGCCATGAAGTGCTTTGAAAGGCTGGTAATGGCTCACATCAACACCATTATCCCAGAAATCCTAGACCCACTTCAATATGCATACCGCCCAAACAGATCCACAGATGATGCAAGCTCTATTGCACTCCACACTGCCCTTTCCCACCTGGACAAAAGGAACACCTACGTGAGAATTCTATTCATTGACTACAGCTCAGCGTTCAACACCATAGTACCCTCAAAGCTCATCACTAAGCTAAGGATCCTGGGACTAAACACCTCCCTCTGCAACTGGATCCTGGACTTCCTGACAGGCCGCCCCCAGGTGGTGATAGTAGGTAGCAACACATCTGCCACGCTGATCCTCAAAACTGGAGCCCCCCAGGGGTGCATGCTCAGTCCCCTCCTGTACTCCCTGTTCACTCACGACTGCCTGGCCAGGCACGACTCCAACACCATCATTAAGTTTGCAGACGACACAACAGTGGTAGGCCTGATCACTGACAATGACGAGACAGCCTATGGGGAGGAGGTCAGAGACCTGGCCGGGTGGTGCCAGAATAACAACCTATCCCTCAACGTAACCAAGACTAAGGAGATGATTGTGGACTACAGGAAAAGGAGGACTGAGCACGCCCCCATTCTCATCGACGGGGCTGAAGTGGAGCAGGTTGAGAGCTTCAAGTTCCTTGGTGTCCACATCACCAACAAACTCGAATGGTCCAAACACACCAAGACAATCGTGAAGAGGGCACGACAAAGCCTATTCCCCCTCAGGAAACTTAAAAGATTTGGCATGGGCCCTCAGATCCTCAAAAGGTTCTACAGCTGCAACATCGAGAGCATCCTGACTGGTTGCATCACTGCCTGGTACGGCAACTGCTCGGCCTCCAACCGCAAGGCTCTACAGAGGGTAGTGCGTACGACCCAGTACATCACTGGGGCTAAGATGCCTGCCATCCAGGACCTCTACACCAGGCGGTGTCAGAGGAAGGCCCTAAAAATGATCAAAGACCCCAGCCACCCCAGTCATAGAATGTTCTCTCTACTACCGCATGGCAAGCGGTACCGGAGCGCCAAGTCTAGGACCAAAAGGCTTCTCAACAGTTTTTACCCCCAAGCCATAAAACTCCTGAACAGATAATCAAATGGCTACTCGGACTATTTGCATTGTGTGCCCCTCTCCCCCAAACCCTATTTTACGCTGCTGCTACTCTCTGTTTATCATATATGCAGTCACTTTAACTATATATTCATGAACACCTCAATTAGCCTGACCAACCGGTGCCCCCGCACATTGGCTACCCAGAATATCTGCATTGGGTTAGGGTTAGGGAATCAGCACCTGAAGGGAGGAATCAGAAGAATGCATTATGTTTGAAAAGATTATTATCCAATAAAACTGATCTCYCACTAACCCGGTTTCCAACCTTTTAGTGCGAGTAAAGTACATGTTGGATAAAAAATGTCATGACAGGCCTGATGGAAACAGAACATTTTCGGTACTCTTTCCAAATGACGACAAAACAACACTAGGTACGATATTTTTGTGTCAGTAAAATTAATTATGTGAGTAATGCCGGTGGAAACACATTTATGCGCAAATATTGATATAATAACCACCATATCCAAGTAAACTTGGAGTCACGCGATGACATGTTGTGTACTCTTCCCACTACGACTCGTCTGGAAAGTCATTTAATACCACAGATTAAATAAATTATGAACTTCACAGGGTGGTGAAAGTGCAAGGTGATGAGCTTGATGCTCCTTTCCAGTAAATATCAAGGGTCTCGATATTTATTGGTGACATGATATTGGTCATCTTCTGGTGACATGATCATAGAAGCTAGGCTGCCAAATAAAAATAATTAAACTATTTTGTCCATAATAATAATCCTATCATGAAGGCAATATGTGAGCTCTAGCCAACAGAAACTGGCGCTGTTGGCTAGAGTTTATGTGCCATTCCCAGAGTGGAGACACTCGCTATATAACTAACACAACATTTTTGGTATGATCAGTAGAGTTGAGGATGCGATGGAACCCATTTAACATGTTTTTCCCCCCATACATACAGATGAAGTCGGAAGTTTACATACACCTTAGCCAAATACATTTATACTCAGTTTTTCACAATTCCTGATATTTAATCCTAGTAAAAATTCCTTGTCTTAGGTCAGGTAGTATCACCACCTTATTTTAAGAATGTGAAATGTCAAAATAATAGAGAGAATGATTTATTTCAGCTTTTATTTATTTCATCACATTCCCAGTGGGTGAGAAGTTTACATACACTCAGTTAGTATTTGGTAGCATTGCCTTTAAATTGTTTAACCTGGGTCAAATGTTCCAGGTAACCTTCCAAAAGCTTCCCACAATGAGTTGGGTGAATTTTGGCCCATTCCTCCTGACAGAGCTGGTGTAACTGTGTCAGGTTTGTAACCCTCCTTGCTCGCACACGCTTTTTCAGTTCTGCCCACAAATTTTCCTTAGGATTGAGGTGAGGGCTTTGTGATGGCCACTCCAATATCTTGACTTTGTTGTCCTTAAGCCATTTTGCCACAACTTTGGAAGTATGCTTGGGGTCATGTCCATTTGGAAGACCCATTTGTGACCAAGCTTTAACTTCCTGACTGATGTCTTGAGATGTTGCTTCAATATATCCACATAATTTTCCCTCCTCGTGATGCCATCTATTTTGTAAAATGCACCAGGCCCTCCTGCAGCAAAGCACCCCCACAACATGATGCTGTTATCCCCGTGCTTCACGGTTGGGATGGTGTTCTTCGGCTTGCAAACCTCCCCCTTTTTCATCCAAACATAACGATGGTCATTATAGCCAAACAGTTCCATTTTGGTTTCATCAGACCAGAGGACATTTCTCCAAAAAGTACGATCTTTGTCCCCATGTTCAGTTGCAAGCCGTAGTCTGGCTTTTTTTTATGGCGGTTTTGGAGCAGTGGCTTCTTCCTTGCTGAGCGGCCTTTCAGGTTATGMCGATATAGGACTCGTTTTACTGTGATACTTTTGTACCTGTTTCCTCCAGCATCTTRACAAGGTCCTTTGCTGTTGTTCTGGGATTGATTTGTACTTTGCTCCCACGGATGAACCAGGCTTGTGGAGGTCTACAATTTTTTTTCCTGAGATCTTGGCTCATTTCTTTTGATTTTCCCATGGTGTCAAGCAAAGAGTCACTGAGTTTGAAGGTAGGCCTTGAAATACATCCACAGGTACACCTCAATTGACTCAAATGAGGTCAATTAGCCTATCAGAAGCTTCTAAAGCCATGACATAATTTTCTGGAATTTTCCAAGCTGTTTAAAGACACAGTCAACTTAGTGTATGTAAACTTCTGACCCACTGGAATTGTGATATAGTGAATTATAAATTAAATAATCTGTCTGTAAACAACTGTTGGAAAAATTACTTGTGTCATGCACAAAGTAGATGTCCTAACCGACTTGCCAAAACTATAGTTTGTTAACAACAAATGTGTGGAGTGGTTGAAAAGCGAGTTTTAATGACTCCAACCTATGTGTATGTAAACTTTCGACTTCAACTGTATATACTGGACAAATCTGAGGGACCCTTATAGGCATGACACCTCTGTGTGTGTGTATGTATGTTTTGTGTGTGCGTGTGTGCCGTGTCAAGGAATCTTGGATTTACGATAATTGTCTGGAGCTAATTGCGCAAGGGAAAAAATGTTTTTCTCTTATTTATACAATTAGTTGACTGTAATGGTGGAGCAAAGGTGTAAGGTGTCGAGTGTTCAAACCATATTATAATGCATAATGACTGTCATCAGAGAAATATGACATTTCGTCATTCTTTACTTTTAACGGGTCAAGACATTAGTACAGTTCACTGGTTAGGCCTGTCCTGTGAAAGATCCCAAACGGACATGCAGTCATCTGAAAGCTCTCTTGGTTCATTCAATAGTGCCACCTGCTGTTGTTCACACCTCATTTCATAAATAACCCAATTTTATTTTCTTGCAAAGATGTATGAATGAGGTTGGAAGAATAGGCCTACCAAATAAATGTTTCCCTCTTATTTTTCTGTCAAATATCAGCTCATCGTCTCACTACATTGCACAAACAAGGGAGTATTTTGTTTCTCATTTTGTTGATATAGGATGAGATTAACAGAAACATGTAATTTGAAAGTCATATCTTTCATTATTTCAACTTTTACAATTTACAATAAAGACATTGTTGTAGGTCAACATTAGGAATCTACAGGAGTAAGAATATGTCAGATAAACTTCCTACAACCTTCCGGAACCCTCACCAGCAATTCTAACTGATATGGCAACCCAGACAGTTGGGTCGTCACTAGTTAAGACCTGATTTTAAATCTAAACTTAACCTTAACCACACTGCTAACCTTATGCCTAACCTTAAATTAAGACCTAAAAGCACATTTTTGTAGCAAAAGTTGACTCCCCCCTCAGGAGACTGAAAAGATTTGGCATGGGTCCCCAGATCCTAGAAAAGCTCTACAGCTGCACCATCGAGAGCATCCTGCCCGGTTGCATCACCGCCTGGTATGGGAACTGCTCGGCATCCAGCTGTAAGACACTATATACTAACTTGGCTSTGTCAGAGGAAGGCCCCAAAAATTGCCTTAGACTTCAGTCACCCAAGTCATAGACTGTTCCCTCTGCTACCGCACGGCAAGCAGTACCGGAACGCCAAGTCTAGTTCCAAAAGGCTCCTTAACAGCTTCTACCCCCAAGCCATAAGACTGCTGAACGATTAATAAAATGGCCACCCGGACTATTTACATTTGATTTTGCATTGCTGTTACTCTCTGTTTATTATCTATGCATAGTCACTTTACCCCTACCTACATGTACAAATTACCTCAACTAACACATTTACTCGGTACCAGTACCCCTTTTATATAGCCTCGGTATTGTTATTTTATTGTGTTCGTTTTTATTTAATTTTTTACTATATTTTATTCAGTAATTTTTTTCTTAACTCTATTTCTTGAACTGCGTTGTTGGTTAAGGGCTTGTAAATAAGCATTTCACGGTAAGGTCTACACTTGTTGTATTGGGCACATGTGACAAATAACATTCGATTTGATTTGATTTGTGACTGTGAATCTGACTGTTGCTGTGTTATCTTGTGGAAACCAGACAGTGGGGGCGGGCTGCCGGCGGGTTTGTTTACATTGCTCATAACGCGCCATGCGATTCTTGGCTACGTGATGACGTAAACTGAAAGAAATCCGGTGGAACTCGGAAGAGAGGTGACTGTTGTATTCTAAATCAAAAGATCAAAATGAAATCAAAGGTGAYACAACTCTATTTTTCATGCATGTACGACTCATAGATATGTACGTATGGTCAGTAATTCTTGAAAACCTAGGAATTCATCATGATCGTAAGAATTTTATGTATTCAGTGAATTCTACTTGGGTTAGCGCCATAGCTCAGCTAGCCAGCTTCTGCAACATTGTTTTTTCAGCATCTTGTGAATCACACGGGAAATGGAAATGTTTACACTTGCACACAGTGTTCTGAATGCAAATCTGCACATAACAGTTTGCAGATGTTGAAATCCAAACCTATATTGCTTACCTACGTTTTTTCTTCATTGTGAGTATTCAATTGTATTTGCTTGGTAACAGCTTCTATCATTGAGTATCATTAGCTAGGTTTCCATCTTATTGGCGACAGATTTCATGCGAATATTCTAAAATCTGCATAAAGAAAATATTTGCATTTTCCGTCAAGTGGAGTGTTTCCACCAAAACTGACTTGTTGCGGAGAAAAAACAGTGCTTGATGACGTAGACACACAGCATTACATTTGTATTGCGTTTTCATGTACAGAATACAAATCTAAATGTGTTTCCATCGCATTTAACTCAACCAATAGTTTTGTCACAAAAACTGTTGCCTAAATAGCCTGCCTACTCTGGTCTTGGCACATGCGTTCTAACCATCAGCTCGCAGATACAGTGCGCGTAGGCTAGTCTACATTATGAGATTATTATGGATATTTGTTTTTGTCAAGCATCGATCATCATGTCACCAGAATGAGTCCCTCGATATTTATTGGAAAGGACCATGAAGCTCATAGCGTGCACTTTCAGCACCCTGTGAAGTTCCTCATAATTAACTTAATCTGTAACCTAATAAACTGCATGGTTTCCCGAGTCGTAGTGAGAGGACCACACACCATATCTTCGCGTGACTCCCAAGTTTGCTTCAATATGATGGTTTTTAAATCGGTATTTGCGCATGAAGGCGTTTCCACCGCCATTTCTCACATAATACATTTTACCGACACAAAAAGGTCCCACCATGTGGAATGAACACGTTATCTGTAGGCATTTATAAAATTGTACCTAACCTTCCTGTTTCCATCACAGTTGTCATTCATTTTCGTAATAATAAAAACAATATTTTTTGTACAGTATTACTTTGCTCACATGAAAACTGTGGATCGAAGGTGGTTAGTGAGTACATCCCACTTATGTACATTTTATGGCCATCTTTAGCAAGTTCTAGCTACTCCATGTGATCTCATGATTAATAGAATTATGAAATATTTGTCTAATTTATTTTAAACTGGCATGGATAGTTAATCACAAGTATTGTGCTTTTATCACATCTAGCTAAGTGGGAGTGAAAGTGCATTTTTCTGTTTTGTCAGTGATATAAGGAAAATCATAGAAACTGTGCTCGCAAAGTTAAAACATGAGTCGATTGCAAAGTACTAGGCCTATGTACTGTAATGAAACAGCAGGGAGCAGGTCTCGAACCCTCGATCTTCTAGCCCGAGGTCCGGCGCGCTATCGACTGTGCCGCAAAAGCATGCTCGTGCGGCAGGGTCGATTTCCGCGCTTATAAACCCAGGGTCGTTACAGTACCTTAATACCTATATGCTCTAGATCTAGAACCCACATATTTAACTTCAACATAATGAATGACTTGTTGATGTTCTACATGTTCTAGATCTAGAACCCTGGCTGCCATGGAGTCCGAGGGTAACGTGCTCCGCGTGGACTTCCCAAACTTCTCCGGATCCCTGCTTCAGAAGCTCAACCAGCAACGGCAGAGAGGCCAGCTTTGTGACATCATCGTGGTCATCCAGGGCCACCAGTACCGCGCTCACCGGGCCGTCCTGGCCGCCAGTTCGCCCTACTTCTGCGACCAAGTGCTCCTTAAAAACAGTGCCCGCTGCGTTTTACCTGACGTCATGCACCCGTGCGTGTTCGAACGTCTCCTCCTCTCTTGCTACACGGGCACCCTGCACCTACCTGCCGGCGAGGTGGTAGCTTTCCTCACGGCAGCTAGCTTCCTCCAGATGTGGCACGTGGTGGACAAATGCACTGAGCTCTTAGAGGTGGTAGGAAGCGGCGCTAGCACATTAGTGCACAAGTCTTCTGGTGGGCTGAGGGACAGGTCTTTCCCTGGGGACAGCAGTTACCACAGCCCTGGGGACGGCTCCATGGGCCTGCAGGACGGCGGAGGAGGAGGAGCAGTAGAGGGCTTTGCCAAAATGGAGATGGACCAGCTCCTGGAGAACAGCTTCTCCCCATCCTCTCTGGAGAACAACAGCATCCAGCCCGGCGGCAGCTGCTCTCCGCCGGTCGACCACGACGGCTCAGGTAGCGAGGCCACCAGCCAGGACGGGGATGACGAGGAGGTTGGTGAGGGGGACTACCAGTACTCCAGACCAGCCTACGTCCCACCCAGCATCATGGGCCACAGAAAATGGGTCCATGTGAAGTCAGAGAGGCGTGAGGATTGCGGGGGCGGCGGGACTCTGTTTAGCGGGGACCCTGCGGTTACTGACCCCGAGCAGATGAACTTTAGCCACTCCCAGGCCTCGGCCAGCAAGAGCTCCCTGAGCCACAGCATCGACGAGAAGCTGGCAGCTCAGCTGGAGGATCGCCTGGAGGAGGACCCGCTGGACTTTTATGGCACCTCCATGGAGGGCTTCTCCGCCGATAAGGCCGAAGGAACCCCGCTTGGGCTGAAGAACGACCTGCTAGGAGGGGCAACCGGGGGTGAGGAGAGTGGCGGTGGTTTGGAAGGAAACCCCAGTGGCCTCCAGGAAGAGACCTCCCACTCGGGTTTTGCCTCAGTGGTCTACAAATTGTACCCCTGCCAGTGTGGCAAGAGTTTCACCCACAAGAGCCAACGGGACCGGCACATGAGCATGCACCTTGGCTTGCGGCCATACGGCTGCGCCGTGTGCGGCAAGAGCTTCAAGATGAAGCACCACCTGGTGGGCCACATGAAGATTCACACGGGTGTAAAGCCCTACGAGTGCAGCCTGTGTGCCAAGCGCTTCATGTGGCGGGACAGCTTCAACAGACACACGTCCTCCTGCACCAGGGCCCACCAGGCCCGGCCTGCCGTCAATGAGCAGGCTGCCCAGATCTGCTGACCCCAGATCAGATTTCCAACTACAGTTCACCTCGTCATCTCCCACAGTCCCGTATCAGTTTCACTGAGCAGGCTGCCCAGATTTGCTGATCCTGGATCAGATTAACACACAGTTGCTTGGATGACCAGTTTAGGTGGATATAGGGTTAATCCACCCCTTTTGATTTGAACAAAACCTTACATACATATTTGCCCATTGTAGAAGTGCTCAGAAACAGCTTTTTCTTTTACCTGAATGCCAACATGTACAAGAGATAAAGGTGGTCAAAGTTTACCCATTTTTCATACCCCAACATACCATAAGACATCCATGTCTTCATCACTGGAAAAGATAAACGGATTAGATTTATATAATTTGAAAAGCTTACAAACAGGGTTGTCAAACTATTTTATATATTTTTTCCTTTAACGTCAATGATCTAAAAACGTGGAAGCTCCTATTTTACATCCTTTAATGTGTTTGTGTTGTGCCTGCCATCGGTTGAGACACAACATGCTCTTGAATACAGGGTGGGTATAATGGTTTGGCTAATAAATGTAGTAAAATGTGAATAACATTTAAATTTCAAGTGGAACCACAAAGATGGTTGGAGGTCCAGACATCAGAGAATGTTGACTTGAGTGGGAATATCTGTTGTTTTAAATTATACTGTCAATCCTCCATAGGAAACCTATTGAAATCATAGGAATTTATATTTTTACATTTGTCATTTAGCAGATGCTCTTATCCAGAGCGACTTACAGTAGTGAGTAATTTTATTGATTTATTTATTTTTATTTATCCCTCGTGGGACTCAAAGCCACAATCTTGACGGAGCATAGATAACATAGATAATTGGAAACATAGATAATAGAATAGACATGACCATTTAAGTTTACATTTATTGGTGGGTCGACCGGCGGTCACCTTTGTGGTAGACTGGTAGTAGTTAGAAGTTAACATTTTTATTCAATTATCATTTCAGTGGTGTACCTGGAGGATATTCAGTAGTGAGTTGCCTAGTTATATAAAGGTTAAATATGTTTTATTTATTTTTTAAACACAGCTAAATTGCAGTGGTCTGAAGGGATAGGTCCATTAAATTTCTATGATTGAAATGATACCCACCTTGTATTCTAGAGCAAGTTGTGTCTCAACTGTTGGTGGGCAAAACACAAAAACCTCAGATGATGTGAAATAGGGCCTAAGCTAAATATGCAAATATGAAGAAGAAAAAAAATCAGAGTTTACACATTTTTAGATAATTGAAGTTAAAGGTTTAAAAAATGTTTTTATTTTATTTATTTTATCCTTTGACACGTACCAACAAACGGGTGTGATCCCTGCAGCGTACGCTCAAACCAGTGTGATTAGAACGCTTATTTAGAACGTTCAGTTTCGATTGATGCAACAGTCAGTGTTTGAGCTYGCCACACTCTTTTTTTCACAGAAACATTTAGCACAAACACAGTCCTTTCAAAGTTAMATCCTGAATGTGACCAGTTTATTTTTGGATACAATGTTGAGACATTCACAGAAGTAGCGACAGCATAACACAATCATCCAAATGGAAAATGTAGGCTACATTAGTATTAGCACTAACTGAGGAAAGATTGACATAACACAAGCGGTCATATTACTATTTACAATTCATTACATCACGGTGAGCTCACCATTGATTGAAATAATAGAGTAAATACTTTCAAAAAATCTAAACTATTTAGACGATGTGTAGTTTGTACGCGCCACTATGTTAGTTTTCTGCGTCAACCAAAGATAAGAAGAGGAGACAAGATGAGTTTGGTCTGTTTTGCAGTATGCGTGATGAAAGGGGTGTGTCGTCTGCGATCATTCACTTTCGGAAGATTACTCGAAAGATGAGTGAACCATTCCTTCACCTCATTATAACATCTTTGGTCTAACAGACGTTTCTGTGACACCCAGAATGCATTGTGAAATTTCAACAAACATGGAGCCATACATAGCTGGAAAATAGTAGTACAACCTTCAAAATAGTATTTTACATCATAGGTGTCCATTAAAATTACAATCTATGCAATAATTGGAATGCATTTTGTCACCAGTACTAGAAACCTGAATAAAACAGTAAATACGTTATCCTCCATACATACTGTATGCTACAGTAGAAGCTACAACATGATATACAGAAAATAAGGCACTTACTTTGATAGGAACACACACAAGTCCAAAGTTATTATTTGTAAAGAAAACAACAATGAAGGCAATGTGAGCGCCAGCCAGAAAATGTGCCATGGGGAAAAAGTTTGTGCAGGACTGCACAAATGTCTGCATACTTGATCTGCAGAAACACTGGGGAAGTGCTTGGCTTGGGCTCTCCCCGAAGAGAGAAGTTTGTCCGGTTCAGTAAAGTCAAATAATTTTACATTGACAAGTTGAAACATAACCCTCGCAGCCTGCTAATTATCTATAGGCTAACTGTCCTCTTACTGAACGATCACATTCATTAACATTGAGTGCATTCTTTGGTGGTGGCAGGTAGTCTAGTGTTTAGAGCGTTGGACTAGTAACCGAAAGGTTGCAAGATCTAATCCCCGAGCTGACAAGGTAAAAATCTGTCGTTCTGCCCCTGAACAAGGCAGTTAACCCACTGTTCCTAGGCCGTCATTGAAAATAAGAATTTGTTCTTAACTGACTTGCCTAGTTAAATAAAGGTAAAATTAAACAATTCTGACATCACGTGTATAAAACAACTCACGCTGGTGTGACCGTTAGAGATATTTGGAACTCACAAGTGAAAAAGGTTAAATATAATTTTAGGTAAATCATGAAATAGTTTGACAACAKTTTGTCATCTTTTAAATGACATCAAACTCAACCGTTTATCTTTAAAAAAAAAATCAGTAATGAAGACAGGGATGTCTCATGGTATGGTGACATGGGTCAACTTTGAGCACCTTTATCTTCTGAATGTTTGGGCATTCAGGTCCAAAAAGTCACTTTCTGATCACTTCTTCCATGGGCAAACATGTATGGAAAGTGTTGTTTAAATCAAAAGGGATGCTGTCAAAAAGTGATTGACTTCAAATGGATTTACCCTATAGACTTACAACGGGGCAGCGGCCTGAGCCAACCGTCACATACAAACTGATCCAAGATCAGAATCCTGGGACGCCAGCTTTGCAGTCTAGTCAGCTACTCAGATCTGCCGAGTCGGAATCAGAACCTCAGAAATTGTGTTGTGTGGACTGCTAAAGCTACTTAACAGGAGAAACATGGAGTGCATGTACAGTGCCTTCAGAAAGTATMCATACCCTTTTACTTATTCCACATTTTGTTGTGTTACAGCCTGGATTCAAAACATTTAATTTCTTCTACTTCTCACCCATCCACACAATACCCCATAATGAAAAAGTTCAAACATGTTTTTAGAAATGTTAGCAAATTTATTGAAAATACAATACAGAAGTATCTCATTTACATAAGTATTCACACCACTGAGTCAATACTTTGTAGCAGCCGTGAGTCTTTCTGGGTAAGTTTCTAAGAGCTTTCCACACCTGGATTGTGCAACTTTTGCGTGTTATTCTTTTCAAAATTCAAGCTCTGTCAAATTGGTTGTTGATCATTGCTAGACAACCGTTATCAGGTCTTGCCATAGATTTTCAAGAAGATTAAAGTCAAAATTGGAACTCGGCCACTCGGGAAGATTTATTGTCTTCTTGGTAAGCAACTCCAGTGTAGATTTGGGCTTGTGTTTTAGGTTTTTGTCCTGCTGAAAGGTGAATTCATCTCCCAGTGTCTGGTGGAAAGTAGACTGAACCGGGTTTTCTTTTAGGATTTTGCCTGTGCTTAGCACCATTTAGTTTATTTTTTTATCCTGAAAAATTCCCCAGTCCTTAACGATTACAAGCATACCCATAACATGATGCAGCCACCAGTATGCTTGAAAATATGGAGAATGATACTTTGTAATGTGTTCTATTGGATTTGCCCCAAACATAACACTTTGTATTCAGGACAAAAAAGTTAATTGCTTTACCACATTTTTTGCAGTATTACTTTTTTATTACAGAATATTTTTATTCTGTACAGGCTTCCTTCTTTTCCCTCTGTCAATTAGGTTAGTATTGTGGAGTAACTACAATGTTGTTGATCCATCCYCAGTTTTCGCCTATCACAGCCATTAAACTCTGTAACTGTTTTAAGTCACCATTGGCCTCATGGTAAAATCCCTGAGCGGTTTCCTTCCTCTCCGGCAACTGAATTCGGAAAGACGCCTGTATCTTTGTAGTGACAGGGTTTATTGATACACCATCCAAAGTGTAATTAATAATTTCACCATGCTCAAAGGGATATTTAATGTGTGTGGTTTTTTTTTGGAACCCATCTACCAATAGGTGCCGTTCTTTGCGAGGCATTGGAAAACCTCCCTGTTCTTTGTGGTTGAATCTGTGTTTGAAATTCACTGCTTGACTGAGGGACCATACAATTATTTGTATGTGTGGGGTACAGATATGAGGTAGTCATTRAAAAATGATGTTCAACACTATTATTGCACATAGTCCATGCAACGTATTATGTGGCTTTTAAGCAAATGTGTACTTCTGAACTTATTTAGGCGTGCCATTACAAAAGAGTTGAATACTTATTGACACAAGACATTTCTGCTTTTCATTTTTAATTAATTAGTAAAAAATGTATAAACATGATTCAACGTTTGACATGATCAGGTACTGTGTGTAGGCCAGTGACAAAAAAAATCTACATTTAATAAATGTTTTAATTAATTCTGTAACACAACCAAATGTGGAAAAAGTCGAGGGGTGTGAATACATTCTGAAGGCACTGTAAATAGACTTTGAAGCACGAATGGGTTTGGTCACACTAATGTGGGTTCCATGTTACCTCAAGGTTCTCACATAGACACATCAATAGCACACTGGCTAAAGCCATTATATTTACTGGGTTTAAACCATATATGGGCCTTTCTTTTGTTAACTATGTGGTAGGGCGTTTTTTTCGCCCTCAGGACTGGATGTTGGAGAGTAGTGCRATTTATCTTGTCAGTTAGCCAGCCATTCCACAGAGGAGTTGCCATTTTGAAACCGTACTTGTTTATCCTCCGATGACTTTTCATATCTGTCACCTTGAAAATCAGGGATTCTCCTGTTCATCGTGTATTAATAGTTTATTTATTCATGGTTTTGGGAGTGGAATCATGTAAATGAGACAGTGTATCTTTGACATACTTGTACAGTTGTAGAAAATGATGGTAGGTTCAATGATGGTGAGTATTGTTTAAGGTGTGCCAATGTACTGTGTAGACCAAGTTAGGTCAATATAACTTGTGAGGCTGTTGAGCTATGTAAATGGAATAGTACTTATGATATTGGCACGTGTTTTTGACATATTGAACATACTTAAAGTAACCATCCAGTGTTTCCAGATTTCTATGAAATATGACCCTAAAATTAATGACAATTTGAGTGAAATACTTTTCCTTCCAAAAATGGGTAATTAAGCATGTTAAAACGCAACTTTTCTGGGTTGGAATTGTGTGTGCGTACCCCAACAACAGAATGGTGTTGGTGTATACCGGTCATTAAAAATGTTGATGCAAGTTGACTGAAGATTGCCCTGCTCAGCCAATGAGGCAGGATGACATCATTCTCTATGAGTAAATAGCAAGTATTTGTTTGAGATACAAGTTGGTGGAGGTGGAGTTTTTTAAGTGTTTTTTTAAGTGTTTTTTTCCCTCCAATTTATGCTTAGGCCACAAATCTGAGTATAAGACGAGTCAACAAAATTATTTGGGTATGAGTTAACGGAATATATACTTTTAAAAGTTAGGTTTTCCCGGGACAGTTACTTTAAGTTTAATGAGTCATGCATTTCAGTTTTGGAAATAGTATTCTTAAAGGCACTTAAACCTATTTTGAACCAGAGCATGCCTTTCTCGTGACTTTTTACCAGTAGGCTACCTGCTAGATAGTCTCTTCACACTTTTGTACAGTCAGCCACATAAAGAGTTATGTGAAAAACAATACAAGAAAGGTAGTATACCTCATTTTTAAATTATGCCTGGGATAAGAATTTTGCAGTTCAAGTAGGCTGTTTTGCTTGCTAGGTTTGTTTTACAGTTTATACTATTTCAATTCAAACATGATTTGATTGATGTTATGTTTAACTGGAAACCTCAATTACATATACTAAAACCTCAACATATTTATCATAAAATATTTAACTATATTTTTGGGAAGTAGGTATAAATAAATGTACAAATGCACAAAAAGATTACTGTACGGTAGTTTGTAGTTACACAACATCTGATAATCAACATATTGAATATAGTTTGTGGTTTCTTACTACTCTTATAGCCTAATAAATATTGTTTTTAGATAATTTATGACTGACATTGTTGATATATTGTTATTTTTTAATCAGCACGCATTAATGGATTTTGKATTTAAGATATGATCCTTGAATCCTAAAATGTTTTGTAAAAAAGGTGACAATTGGTACTTACACCACCACAACGAGGAATATGCCACAATCRGTTCACCAATAGCTTTCTAGGTATTGTTAAAGAAAAATAAAGTGGACAGTCTAAGATTTTGCACTAGTTGCTACTTTTGTGACTATGTATTACGGGTGCCCTGGGAAATAAAAAGCAAACTATCTTAATTTTGAGGATAAAAAACATAATGATTAAACAACAGGACCAACTGAATTTGTTTTGGAAGATGTTTCTGCTTTTGCTTCCTTTATATTAGTGATGACATTTTGTAGTATACTGTACAATATGATACTACACATGTTAGTATCCCTTGATCAGGTTCCATGATCAAACATGTTTTTAGAAATGTTTGCAAATGTATTGAAAATGAAATACAGAAATATCTCATTTGCATAAGTATTCACACCCCTGAGTCAACACATGTTAGAATCACCTTTGACAGTGATTACAGTCTTTCTGGGTAAATCTCTAAGAGCTCTGCACACCTAGATTGTACAATATTTGCACATTATTCTTAAAAAATATTCAAGCTCTGTCAAGTTGGTTGTTGATCATTGCTAGATGAAAATTGTCAAGTCTTGCCATAGATTTTCAAGTAGATTTAAGTCAAAACTGTAACTAGGCCACTCAGGAACATTCAATGTCATCTTGGTAAGCAACTCCAGTGTCTGATCAGCCTTGTGTTTTAGGTTATTGTCCTGCTGTAAGGTGAAAATAACCTGGACCAACAAAGGTATTGCTGGAACAGGTAATTTTTCATAATTTTTCAGCATTCTTGATTACAAGTATGCAAATTGTATTTTTTGTATCGGCTGCTAACGAAACAAAAGACAATCATTTTAGAGTGACGGTCTTTTTCATGTGAAAGCTAACATTGGTGCATTTTATTTCAAAGTAGGAACTCTATGTCTACTGTCTACTGTATTTCTTAGGTGATGTTGTTTGGAAAACTACTTCATTAGGTTACATTAATTATTTAAAAGATATTACCTGTATGCGGTACAAAATATGGTATTTGAAATGATGCTACGGTATTTGCTGCCACATTGCATTTATCAGAAGTTCTGTAGGTTTTCGGGTTATCTGGAGAAATGTCATCTAATCATCAATTGAAAATAAGTTCCTCTGAATGATAGGCCTAGGTACTGTTAAATCAAATTAAAGTGAACAGTCTGAGATTTAGCAGTAGTTAGTTGCTACTTTTGTGACTGTATTACAGGTGTCCTGGGAAAATAAAGAGCAAACTAATAGGACCAATTGAGCTTGTTTGGGAAGATGTTTCTGCTTTTATTATATTATATGATTGGTGAAATTAAAACTACCTCACACATAAATTAGCATGTGTCTTTAGATTTGACTATCTAATAAAAGTTGCTCACATTTTTCCAGAACTCTTTCCTAAAACTTTCTTTGTCACCATTTTGGATATTTTCTTCTTACAGAAGAACTTTGTGAATGTTTTGTACAAACAAAATGTTTTCAGCAATAAATGTGTGTGCCCTGTGTAACATTTCTTAGGTGATGTTGTTTGGAAAACTCTACTTCATTAGGTTACATTAATTATTTAAAAGATATTACCTGTGGGCTATTTATCTTATGCTGTGTAAATGGAACAACCTATGACACCCTACCACAGGGTGGTGTATTTTGAGACGGTCAAATAATGTAGGGTTGTCTTGATACCAGTATTGCGATACCACGGCACTGAGTTTTCCATGGCAAAAATAAAACATAAAGCAGACTGAACTCTATGGTCCTTTAAAAAACCTGCTGTATGTAAAATATTGTGTGATATAGCTTGGGAATAAACAAATGTGACTCTAGGTGACAACACAAGGCTTTGGCCGTGTTTGAGAACATAAAAACCGTCATGTATCATGGGTAACTTGTGACTGACAGAGTGGTTATTTATTAACCAAGGGGATTTGTAAATCAGTCAGTCTCGACTCACCTTTAAAGTCAGCTGCAATGTTGAACTGCGTGTTTGCAACATTTGAAAAAAATTCTCAAGAAATTAGGTCAGCTTCATGTTGTGTTTCCATTCTAAGATACTTCAGAGTATTGCGATACTGTTATTGTGACAACCACAGAATGTAGTAAGTATTTCCTATTACCTTTCCTATTACCGCGTGTGGTTGACCCACATGACATAATCCTCATACTGATCATGTCATCTTTGTGAAAGTATGATGCTTTACTTCCTTCAGGAAGTATTCATTCCCCTTGACTTATTCCACATGTTCTTATGTTACAGCCTGAATTCAAAATGGATTAAATAGATTGTAACTAAAGGCACTGTAACTAATCACTCACTTTCACTTCTCATTTCAATGCGTGCTGAGTCTCAGGTTCCATATTGACCACTAGACTAGGAAGCCACAGACCGTTACAGGTCGTTCCATTAAAAGAGTGTCTTTTGCATACCTTTTATATTTGATGTAAAAATTGTACACCAGTATTGCATTTTAAGAGTCTGTTATATTAAAGGAAGTGCCCTTTTTAATATAGACAATGTGGAAAATTCAATAAATCAGATATTTAAGATGAATAAAGACTTGCTTAAAGTGCCATAATTCAGCATTGACATGTCCCTCCATGCAACCCCACAAATGAATACTACAGTTTACTATAGAATACTGTAGTACTTACTATAGAATTCTGAAGCAAACTGTAATATACTGTAGAATCCTACGCTAGTATCCCTCAATCTTGTAGTACTGACTATAGACTTGTAGTATTCTGTAGAATTCTATACTACACGCTGTAGTATTCCTCAATTGTGTAGTGCTTATAACAACATTTTGTAGTATACTGTATAATACTATCGATACAAAAAACGATGTTTTAAGTGAAATATTAGCTTTTGTCTGAAGCTGAAAAAGACAGGAAATTCTAAAGCTTATTTGACCTATGCAAAATGCTTTGCAGCATAAGCAGCTTGACTACTACTAGAGTACTGTAGCGTTATTATCTATTGTACATCAACAACAGATGTACTCACATTGGATGGGTGTATTAGAATTCAAACCTTCTCTCAAACAGCCTAATATGTACTCCTAGAGTAGGTTTACCACTTTCATGTACTTGGTAATATAAATGTGTTTTTTCATGTAAAACATAATCCCATTCCACTCATTTAAACACTATGGGGAGGTTTTCCCAGACCCAGATTAAGCCTAGTCCTGGATTAAAAAGCAAGATCGATGGAACATTTATGGTCCAGGACTAGGTGTAATCTGTGTCTGCAAAACAGCTCCTTAAACCCTACATTTGACCAAGCCTAATACATAAGCCTACTGAGACAAGTTAGTTGACAGCTTTTGAACATATTTTCAAGCTATACATGGTTTATGTTCCTGTTATAAACAATGGAGTAATGCAACCTTATATTTTGGGTTATGTTAGGGTAAGACAGTTGCGCTATGCACTTGAGGCATTTATAAGTTATAGTATTTAAAGGGTCAATTTGTAATTGCTTAATCAATTTCTTTACTTATAACTTATTTACACATACCCATTGATACTTGAAGAATATAATTTATATATTAAATGCCTCATGTGCTTAGTCCAATTGTCATATCCCATCAGAACCCAAAATATATGCTTGTTCTACTCAATTGTTTGTAAACAATGTAATTTGAAACAAACACGGTTTTGCCTCTGAATATGGTTAAAATTGTCATTTTGTATCCATAGTTATATGGGAGAGTGGTTACATTATTATTATTTCTCCACCACCAATTATTCAGCTTTTTGCCAAAACAGTGGTTGGGTGTCCGGCTTTGTTGTTTGAACTGCAGATTGCCCCTTTTAAGAACCATATATCAAGATTAGGAATATTGAACAGATTTCCAGATGGCAGATTGCATGTGTGTCTTACCTGAAAAACATGTTTACATTTGGTATTTTATTAGGATCCCCGTTAGCTGTTGCGAAAGCAGCAGTTACTCTTTCTGGGATCCATTACTCCTCCTACTCTAGGAGTAGATATTAGGCTGTTTGAGAGAAGGTTTGAGTCCTAATCAACCCATCCAATGTGAGTACATCTGTTGTTGAAGTACAGTAGATCAGAAAAGCTACAGTACTCTAGCAGGAGTCAAACTGCTTATGCTGAAAAGCCTTGTTAGTGCATAGGTCAAATTAGCTTTTGAATTTCCTGTCGTTTTCGGCTTCAGCCAAAAGCGAATATAGTTTTTATAATTTCCAGGTTTGTTTTTTTTACACGGAAGGTCTTATAATAGCTGAAGTCCTGCCACCGAACATTACTACTGTGCATTATAACTATTTGAAATTGCATAAAACGAAATGGCTGTCAATGGCTTAAAATAGTTGGTTTTTAAAATGGTAGAGCTCTTTAACAGTTTAAGCTACATACACTAGACCAACTGTAAACAGGTCTTAGAATTACATAACTAGTTTATAAGCTATACTATAATGATTTAAATGTGCATTCATTTGCTTAACTAGCTTCTTACGGCTGAGATCCTGTTAACGGGATCGATATGACAACAGCCAGTGAAAGTGCAGGGCGCCAAATTCAAAACAACAGAAATCTCATAATTAAAATTCCTCAGACATACAAGTATTTTACATCATTTTAAAGATAAACTTGTTGTTAATCCCACCACAGTGTCCGATTTCAAAAAGACTTTACGACGAAAGCACACTAAACGATTATGTTAGGTCTGCACCTWGTCACAGAAAATCCCAGCCATTTTTCCAGCCAAAGAGAGGAGTCACAAAAAGCAGAAATAGAGATAAAATGAATCACTAACCTTTGATGATCTTCATCAGATGACACTCATAGGACTTCATGTTACACAATACATGTATGTTTTGTTCGATAAAGTTCATATTTATATCCAAAAATCTTAGTTTACATTGGCGCATTACGTTCAGTAATGTTTTGCCTCCAAAACATCCGGTGATTTTGCAGAGAGCCACATCAATTTACAGGAATACTCATAATAAACATTGATAAAAGATACAAGTATTAAACATGGAACTTTAGATAAACTTCTCCTTAATGCAACCGCTGTGTCAGATTTCAAAAAAACTTCACGGAAAAAGCACACCATGCTATAATCTGAGTACAGTACTCAGAGCCCAAATAAGCCATAAAGATATCCACCATGTTTTGGAGTCAACAGAAGTCAGAAATAGCATTATAAATATTCACTTACCTTTGATGATCATCATCAGAATGCACTCCCAGGAATCTCAGTTCCACAATAAATGTTTGTTTTGTTCGATATAGTCCATAATTTATGTCCAAATACCTTCATTTTGTTTACGCGTTCAGTCCAGTAATCCAAATTCATGACGCACAGGTCAGACGAAAAGTCAAACAATTCCATTACAGTTCGTAGAAACATGTCAAATGATGTATAGAATCAATCTTTAGGATGTTTTTAACATACATTTTCAATAATGTTTCAACCAGAGAATTCCTTTGTCTTCAGAAATGCAATGGAAAGCAGGTCGCTCTCACGTGAGCACGCATGTTCAGCTCATGCCAGACACCTGACTCAAAGAGCTCTCCTTCCCTCATTCTTCACAGTAGAAGCATCAAACAAGGTTCTAAAGACTTGACATCTAGTGGAAGCCTTAGGAAGTGCAATATGACCAATATGACCACTGTATATTGGATAGGCAAACCTAAAAACCTCAGATTTCCCACTTCCTGGTTGGATTTTTCTCAGGTTTTTACCTGCCATATGAGTTCTGTTATACTCACAGACATCATTCAAACAGTTTTAGAAACTTCAGAGTGTTTTCTATCCAAATATACTAATAATATGCATATCTTAGCTTCTGGGACTGAGTAGCAGGCAGTTTACTCTGAGCACCTTATTCATCCAAGCTACTCAATACTGCCACCCAGCCATAAGAAGCTAGCAAACAATAATTTAAGATCCAATCAAACTAGGACACATCATTCTCCCAGAAAGAATAACATGAACCCTTCTTGTACCCTTCTTGTAACTGGTTGAGAACCCACCCCCAAACCCCTTCCAACTAAGATTTATATCCTTTCACTCTTAGCCTCTGAAGAAGCATTATGTATGTGAAACGTCAGGCCTTTTTTAAATTGTGTTTGATATAGTGAACTTATTTTAATTATCTTTTGGAAGTTGTAATAATAAAGTCTAATTTTAATCCAGCTATTGGGAGGAAACAAGATACAACTTAAAAAGAACCAACAACCGAAGACAACCTAAGAACACAATCCAGAAATCAAGAAGATAACAAACAACACAAACTACCTGGGTCGCTCCCAGCCAACACAAAAAGGATAATGAATCCATAAAACTTTAAAGGAATTCACCACTTTCACAGTATAACAGTCAAGTTGGTTGTAACATCCATCTGTGCTAATACCCCTTTTTCCAGGTTTTATCACCCACGGAAGGCAGTAAACATAATCCAACAACTATAATTTGTATGTGACTGAACATTAGCCGGGTTTTAAACACCCTTCCTCAGGAGGGGGAGACAAACACCCACACTACAGTACAAAACACAACAGCCGACATAACATCTTCCACTCGATATACAACCAAGACCTACTTCAAACTGATACAAGCCATTCCCCACAAACAAATCATGCACTCAACACTCAGACATTTCCAGTTGGGATGATGAAACAGGTCACTAAACTTACAGACTTCATTAAACCATCATCCCCTAACATAGAGACAAAGCAGAAAGTAGCTGACTATACAAAAAAATGGATGTCAGCAAATATGCATATATTGTGCGAACACTACCAGGCAATACTAAACACTCTATCCCCTACAGGCTTCCCGTTCAACAATAGCGCCTTCCAGACAGCAGTAAGCACAAATTACGTGACAGTACAGTTCCCATAGTGCAATCACTGTTAGAGGATTCACCATCCACTAGTGCTTGAGCACTAGCAACCAAACACCATTCCCTTCCTCCTATCACAACCCCCGAGACTGAAAATAACCAAGCTTTAGCACAGGCCAGACCACCTACTCAACCCTCATGGTCCCCTCCACAAGCCAGAGCCAAGACCAGCTTACCAACTATAACTTCAGGGTCCTCCCCACAGGCCTTAGCCAAGACACTACCCTCCACTCTGGGTTCACTCGACTCGCCTTAGCACGGGCCTCTCGACCAGCTCCCAGACTTGGAGAAATTAAAAAAGTACCAACTTCGGCTTCTAGGTACGTCCTTAGCAAACAAGCCTCACCTCCATCCTTGGCTTGGTACTCTATGTCCTCACCTGGCACTGCTACCATGCCCGTAGCTCCGTCACTGGCTAAGGCCTTAGATAACATACCACCCTTACCTTCCCCAACTCCTAATAGGGGTCCCCTTGCCTAACCCCAGGTAATTACCTCCCCACTACCTGACCCTGATGAATTTGTGGTAGATTTTGAGTTAAGAGAGGAGGAATTTCCAACTCTCCAGTCCATGGTGCAGCCAAAACACACCACGGCCCAGACTAAGACCATTACGGTCCAGGTGCAGGTGATTCACAGGCCCTGCAGTCAACTTGACTCCCGGAATGCCCCCACATTGACTGTGGCCCTGGAGACAGTACAATCACCCCAAACACCAATTATCAGTAATGTAGCCATTCATTCTGATCTAAACATTTCTGACCTCTCTGGGTCAGACACTAACATCTCCACTTTTGTTCCCACAGAGGCCCAAACAAATACACCACAAAACCCCTCTGAGGTGGTGATTATGGAAAGAGGAGTAAAGGTGGAAAAAGTTGTGATGATGGGAGAAAACAAAGGGAAAATCAATCCCAACAGTTTCCTGTCTGAACCTTCCCCAATACTAACCTCTCCACACACCAGATACCTCTTACCCACCCCACTTAGTAACCTCTCCACACACCAGATACCTCTTACCCACCCCACTTAGTTTGTCTCCAAAAAATAGGGTTCTTCTTCCAGAGCCGCCCAGCTTAGTCTGTCTCCTCAAAAAATAGGGTTCTTCAGAGTGCCTACTGTAGACCAGAGCACCCCCTATGCCTCACAAAGATACTCCACCCAATCATCCCAGCCACCCCCCACACACCCACCCCCTCTTCGTACGCCGCCCCTAGACATGCACATGTGTGAGAGAAAAAACGGATCTTATTATTAAACTATTAATAAATGTAACAAAATTAAGGTACTTACAAATAGTAAACATTTTGTCTACTGAATTGCTGTGTTTTTGTAAGGCATAGTCCATCTCTGCCGACTCCCTGCAGCTACTTTGGGCATATGAGGCAGAAGGTACATGGGCTTTTAACGTCGAGATAGCTGTAGGAGTAGAACAATCTCTCATGTCTCCCTAATCATGCATCTGGGAAACTAAGCCAGGTTGGGTTAAAACAACAAAGGTGCAGATAACCACAAGATGAACCCGAGGTGGCTTATGATCGCCCCATCTGCATGGGAGGGGTGGAACCAGCAATGACTAAGCATTTTTAGCGTCAGATATAAAGAACCAGGATTCTCTGTAAGTGTAACGGCGTTCCTCCTCCTCTTCATACGAAGAGGAGGAGTAGTGATTCGACCAAGGTGCAGCGCGTTGAAATGCATAATGAATTTTATTAAACAAGAACAAAAACTAACTATACTTGAAATGATTACAAAATAACAAAACGAATGTAGACAGACTAGAACGACGAACTGACATAAAACACGCAGAAATAACGAACAAGTACTTACTACAACAAAATGACGAACGAACGAAACAGTCCTGTATGGTGCAAACAAACACAGACACAGGAGACAACCAACCACAAACAAACAGTGTGAACAGCCAACCTATATATGGTTCTCTAATCAGAAGACAACGTCAAACACCTGTCTCTGATTGAGAACCATATAAGGCTGATTACAATAGACCTAAACATAGAAACACAAACATAGAAATGCCCACCAAACTCACGTCCTGACCACAAAACATACAAACTAACAGAAAACAGGTCAGGAACGTGACATACCCCCCCTCAAGGTGAAGGAAACTCTGGGGCGCACCAGCACAAAGCTAGGGCAGGGTCTGGTGGGCATCTGACCACGGTGGTGGTCGGCTCTGGACGAGGGTCCCCACCCACCGATAACAA